>NC_046664.1:57305214-57318960 GCF_010883055.1 Belonocnema kinseyi
CAAGGAGAATGAAAAGAAAGAGAGGTATCGAGACCTTATAAGGGAGTTGCAACGATTGTACCCGGAATATTCTGTTAAATTGATCGTCCTTATCATCGGCGCACTTGGAGGTGCCAAGCTTTCACTTGCCAATGGCCTAAAAAGCATCCCTGCGTGTCAACAATATGCCAGAACACTTGCGGAAAAAATGCAGAAGGCGGTTGTCCTTGGGTCGCTCCGTGTTCTTAGGATCCACGAGGCTTTTGCTGGATCGTCGTATTGATTCCTTTACAGGCTGTAACCACCTATCTCACGGTTGTGGGACGTGGTTATGGCTGAAATTTTACCGCGATTTCGCTGGAAGCGGGTGCAATTTTTCAGATTAGCACCCGCTCCCGGCGAAATCCTGCGGTTTTCATTACGACAAATTTTTAATTATATATATAAATATGTATATTGTATTAAAATATACAAGATTGTTTAACCATTAACAAAGATTAACTTGTATGACTGTTAGAATTACCCTTTTTGTTAGGGCAGCTATACACTCGAAGTTATAAGCCGTACGTGTTGGAGTCCTACAAATTCGACTCAAGAGATCACTTTATGCCTTCATGACATAGAAACTTGTCTACAAAACATAAATTGAAGTCTGACACCATCTCAAAACTGACACATGCTCAAGTCGACCTTTTTGACTTCAGCATGTTTTAATTGAAGGCAATTCAAGTCGAACTGAAGTCGAAATATTTTTATTCGGGCTAGGGGGATTATTTTTGGAGTGGACCACATCATAATCACAATTTCTCGAACCTGAAGCTAAGTTTAGTGAGATGTGGTCTTACTAAATGAGAATTTATAAGGAGAAAATGCTGTCGTGGAACGAATATTTTTCGAGAGTGTGGGAGTAATATTTTTTGTTTTTGGGGTGTACCATCCAATGCCGCAATTTTTGAATCTTTGATAATATTAGTAACAGAAAATTTGGTTTTTTTAATTCGACTATAAGATTATCATCTGTTTCAATGTTTTCAAAGCTATCTAATATTAGTGTAAAAATTGGTAATCTACAGTTCTGACACAATTTTTCACATTTTTTCAGTACACATAAACATTTTTTGAAAAACAATATATTTATCCTTGATAAATAAAGATCCAAAAGAAATTTAACTTATTGTATGTTTTAAATTTTATTGTATGTTTTTCTTTAATTTAAGGTTTAAAGATGAGATACTTTCTCCGAAAAAACGTCACACGAAAGAGTAAGCCGAAAATTAATTGTTTACAGAAATAAATAATAAATTCGCTTTTAAGTATAATATGAAATTAAAACATGTCAAGATTCGGAAAATGTTCAAAACTGACTTGATAATTTTTCAGAACTTAATTGAGATCTTTCGAGAGGTTAATTTTCTTTTTACTAAAAAATTAACATTCTGTGTTAAAAACTTAACTATTTTATTTATAGTCGAAAATTTAAGATAAGAAAATTCGGCTTTTGATTGTTTATTTGTGCTTTTTGATAAACATTTTTGATAAAAATCCAACGGTTTAAAAAAAAAATCTTTTTTATTGAAAATCCAACTACCCGAATAAAAATGCTTCGGCTTGAGTTCGACTTGAATTGCCCCTGATCAAGACATGCTAAAGTCGAAAAGTTCGACTTGAGCACGTCTTAGTTTTGAAACAGAGACAGGCTACAATTTATGTCGTGGAAACAAGTTTTTATGTCTTGAAGTCATGAATTTATCTATTGAGTCGAATTTTTATGATTCCAGCACGTGTGGTTTATAACTTCGAGCGTATACCTGCCCTAACAGAAAGGGTAATTCTAACAGTCATAAAAGCTAATCTTTGTTATTGATTAAAAAATCTTGCAAATTTTTATACAATATATATATTTATTAAATCAACTTATTAATGGATTGTTATTTGTATTATACTTGCTTGACGATGATACGGAAAATGTTGTTTGTTTTTACGTATTTCTAATGGCTTAGGAGATCCTTCTAGAAAGTTAAAATTTTTATTTTTTTGAAGAAAATTTTTAAGGGTTATACTCGTTCAGAAACACCGAGCCTGAATTTTTAAATTAAAAATAACTAATTTAATAATTACAAATTTTTCATCCATTAATTTTTATCTCATTTATGAGCCAAAAAATGTTGGATAATCTCAGCCAAGACAAGGCTCGTCTTGATTCAAGTAAACGTCGATTTCGACAAGACAAGGCTCGACTTGAGACAAAGTAAACCCCGTTTTAACCGTCGTAGCTATAAAAATAAGCTATAAAAATAAGATAGCGAGATATTTGATCGCGATTTGCAACATTCTAAATGGTCGACCACTGTTCCCAATATCACACAAGAATGTTTTGCTAAGAAAAATTAAATATTTTAAAGGAGTTCATTAAATGTCCTAAATATTTACAGGGTCCGGCACTCGAAGTGTAACCAGCTTCAGACTGTCCGCGCAGCTGACGCATGAGCATCAGCTGTGTAAAAGTTTGCTAAATGATAGTTCAGAGTATTGTTTAGAAACGCACAAAAGCATTTTGCTAAAAGTGAACGCGAAAAAAAAATCAGTGATGGATGAACGTAAGAGTATGATTGCTTTATTTTTATCTGGAAAATCTCAATCAGGGATTGTTCGTGAGCTCAATAACCATTAAGTGAATAAAGTTTTGGTTTATCGCACCATAACTCGTTACAATGATACCGGTAGCATCGCAAAGCGTATGATCTCACAACAAAGCAGCAAGTAGTTAGACTTGAGAGAGTGAAGGAGTTGCTTCACTTGGCCGAAAGCGGTTAATTTCCGAACATTGTGTCTTCTGACGAGAAACTTTTTAAAACCGAGCAATTCGTAAACTCTCAAAACGATAGGGCTTAAGTGACCGACCGTTCATACGAGAATTTGAGTCTTCGATTGGCCACTAGGAGGCAGCACCCACAACAGATAATGGCTTGGGCCGCTGTAACCGCGGATGGGTGCTCTCCAATTGTGTTCATCGAGTCTGGCGTCAAGTTAAATGACAAATATTATCGAGAAAGTATTCTGAAGGTTGCTTTAAAGCCGTGGGCGGACAAACATTTCGGTGGTAGACCATGGACGTTTCAAGAGGATTCCGTACCGTCTCACAAAGCTCGACTGAAGCAAGAAGGGCTGAAAAACAACGTTCCGAACATCTTAACGTCCACACAATGGCTCTCGAATTCGCCAGACGCGAATCCTATGGGCTCTTTGGGTCATTATGGAGAGCAAGATTCGAACTAAAAGACACACCAGTCTCGAAACGCTGAAGAAAGCCATTTTTCGCGAGTGGGCCAAAATACCTGCAAGTCACATTCGGGCAGCTTGCGATTTGTTTTCGGACCGTCGCAAGGCCATAGTCAAGGCAAAAGGTGGTCATATCGAACAAAAGTGAATTGATTCTGAATTTTGTATTATTTTCACACATTCTGTACTTTGAATTAAATAAAAGTAACTTTCCAAACTGAATTTATAGCCTCTTTAATTGGTTACACTTCGAGTGCCGGAACCTGTATATAAACACAGAATATTACAAAATCTCTATCGGATGTGCTTCCAATACTAAAAAATCTGTTCTGCGTTTATGACGCTTAAGTTGATATTAAGTTTGCAGTTATCTTGTTCATCAATTTTTTTTATTAGCCATTTTAATTGTCGGAAACCAACAGAGCGACTTGAAGAAAACTATGAATTAGCGTACGTTTCCTTATTTGTTATTAAATTTATTATTATTATTATTATCGTATTTTATCTCAAGGTCAAAAAATGATGCTTGTTAAGAATTATGTATAAAATTGAGAAAAATATGCCAATGTTAATTATAAATAATTTTGAAAGAAACTCGAGGTGAAATTTTTTAAAAAAATTTTGGTTTTCTTTATTGAACAATAACCATTTAGATTTATATTCACGAATGGTTCAGTAAAAATGATTACATTTATGTACTTTTTTAATGACTTGTTTATAGATACCATAAATATATTTATTTTCGGTAGATTTACGCAATTGGATTTTACGAATCCCTCCTTTGACATTTTTCGAAACAATATTTTGTGACTTCTATTTTCGATGTGCACATAACCAGAAAAAAAATCGGCACGGAAGAAGACATTTGAGAATCACTGAAACATGAGCCGTGATTGGTGATAAATCCGACCGCTTTGACGTCAAAGGGACCCTCCTGTCGACATAGTGATAGAAAATTTATACTTCAACATTAAATTAAAAAGAGTAAACAATAAGTGCAAAATATTTTTTAGGCGTTTTCAAAATAAGAGTTCCATATACTATAAGATCCATGTATGGAAAAAATGATATCTGACTGTGGAAATGACCCTATTCTAAAAAATCTACGTTTTTCTCAACATTTGTGTAATTTTCAAATTAACCATTTTTTATCTTTTTAAGACTTCTAAGAGTTCTAAATGACTTACAATTTTTTTTGAATATGTTTAAAAAGTTTTTAGAGATAATAAAATTTGCCATAAAGACCTTCAAATTCTTTGTTTGAAAATTTTCTGGAAATGCTTTGAAAACTTTTAGAACTTTATCGCAAAGTTAATTTTTCAAAATAAAAAATCATTAAACATTTAATAATCATAATAAAATTTTTTTGTAACTTTGCAATTCTTATTAAATTTTCCTTAAAAATCCCTTCTTAAAAATAAAGAAATCATTTGAAAGTAAACGATGAGTCTTGAGACAGTTTTATTATTCGTTTAAAACCTTTAAAAATTCTGAAAAGCTTTTTATTTTTTTCTTCAAAATCTTCACATATGTTTCATTTTGTTGAAAAAATGCCTGAATCTTCTTGAGATTTCAATTACTTGCAATTTTTTTCAAAACTAATGAAACTTCTTTAATAAAAAAATTTCAATCCGAAAATACTATTTCATTTTTTCATATTCTTTTTTGACATATTTTGAGATCTTGACAACTAAAGATTACCCTTTTGAAATAAACTCCAAATGATTTTGAATGTTCGCAAAATCTTATTTTCCGTGTGGAAGGAAATTTGTAAAATTAAACATTAAAACTATAGAATTAAGAAATACAAAATATAAAAATATACAATTTTTAAAAATTATTATCAAATTGTAAAAACTTACAAAATTTCGCCCTCCAAAAGCTTTACTCTATTACATTACAGTAATAGAAAACTGTAAAATAATTTATATTTTCAGTAAATTATTCTTTAAAAAACATAATTTAATCATTTTTGAATGAAAATGAACGTTTATTAATCATTTTTTTATATTGATTCAATTAGAATAATTATGATCAATAACTCAAAATCTGAACGTCCTGATAAGCGAAGATAAATCAATGTAAAATGGATAAAATAGCAAGTTGTGAATTATTTTTTCAACTTAGTTCCTATGTTGCGAATCATTTTTTACAATTAGATTCTTAAGTTCATGTTTAATTTAAACACAAGTATAATAAAATTTTCCTTTTCCTCTTGAATCTTAATTTAAATGTCATAAAAATAGTTATGCCAAAAAGAAAATTTATCAACGAATTCACTAAAATTATTTAAATTTGTTTACAATGTGTAATTTTAGTTATTTTTTTTAACTTAAAAATTTCAAAATATATTACGATATAAATTTTTCTACATTCTAAAGTACCAATATGTTGTTTATAATTGTTTTAAATAATGCCCATTTTTCACAGTTAATATTTAAAAAAATACTTCGCACATGTCCCCTGAAAACCTTTTCTCGGATGATATTTTCTGAGTTGAAGTGCAAATAACATATTGCGTTGCCAGGTTTAAGTTTGATACCCTCCTTTAAAATAGCTATTTGGAATTTTTTGACAATATTTGGATCATTCAGCGATTTGGAAAATTTTATTTTGTTAGCTTTGTCCTGCTCCCGATTACATCTACATTCCGATTTAAAATAAAAACAAAAGCACTTCAAAGTTTTTTTTCGAAATTTCAACACTCAAACCACTCAAAGATTATTTAACACTGTTAACAAATTACTTTCTTTTGTTTAGATCAAATAAATTGTACTTAACGAATTATTAGTTTTGAATCAATACGGCAAATATTTTCCATTTCTTAAAATCAAATAAACCTTTTTTACTTAAAGCAAAAAATTTATTTCTTTCAAAATACGAATTCAAACAAATTTTGTTTTTTGATTCAAGCACACATTTTTCTGAGTGTACGCTTTTATAAAAGCGTGGATCATAAGATCTAAAGTGGAAAGCGTAATGCCAGAATCAAAATAGTTGCTCGGCTTACACTACCCAGACCGGAATGGGAGTTGTTCTCCTTTCGAGACGAGCGAGAGAGATTAGCAGCTAAGCCGAAGTTTGCCTCAGATTAACGACTGAAATTTATCCGCTTAACTGCCGTACTTGTCGCTATTTGAGGTAACTAAAAGGCCCACATCAACGGCCCATAATTATACTGCATTCGCGGGGTACTTACGGTCACGATTTGTCCCCACGACCAAGATCGAGATGCCACAGCTGCACGATATGTAACAAGATTTTGCAATCCAGTGGTTTGGCGAGAACAGTTATAGGAACTTTGGTAACATTTCGGATTCTGTAGCTCGAAATAGAG
Organism: Belonocnema kinseyi; assembly: GCF_010883055.1. Taxonomy (NCBI): domain Eukaryota; kingdom Metazoa; phylum Arthropoda; class Insecta; order Hymenoptera; family Cynipidae; genus Belonocnema; species Belonocnema kinseyi. The sequence continues at coordinate 57,311,810 of NC_046664.1, forward strand.
CGCATCAAATTTCTCACTAACTCATAAACTAGTTTGAAACTTAGAAAATTGTATATCTTCTGAATGAATCTTAATTTTCTTGACCTGGTTTCTAAAGATTAATCCTTCTATAATACAGAGCGTAACTTAATTTTGGAAATTCTTGTTTGGCTGCATCTAGAACTATAGGGCGCTATCAATCATTTTTAAGCAAAATAAGGTAATAATGACGGTTACCAAAAAGGTCATATTTATAGAGTAGAGCATGTACAAGGTTTTTAAGAAGTTCAAGGTGCTATCTAGTGCGTTTTTCGATAACTATCTGGTAAATATAAAAAAATATTCAGCGCCTAATTCAAGTCAACTTCTATCGTTAAAATGATGAAAGGTAATATTGAAAAGATGTTGAAATGCGATGTTATTTGTCTAAGTTTTATGATAATTATTAATTTAAACAGTAAGTGAGATTTTAAAAATGATAACCATACGTTTTCCTCATCAGGATGGAATCGTATACATAAAAGTTCCATATATCATATTGAGTACTTTATTAATCCTGAATTCTCTCTTTCTCAACTGCTCTATACAAAAAATTTTCAAAATTGATACAAATGAAAGTTTGTAAAATTAAAATGCAGCCTAAAAAAGATATATGTTTTCTATTAAATGTGAGGCTAAGAATTGAAACAAGATTTATATTTACCTTTGAATTATCTTCATTTTAGATTAATTAGTTGAATAAAGTTCATTATGTATTTTCTTGAAATCCATTAGATTATGTTATGCAAGATTTAGAATCCAATATCATAAAATTTTAGATTTTCCTTTACACACATATTATAGATATGTTGACGACACGTTTATTATTTTACTAAAAGATAAACTACTTTATGTTCTAAATTAATTAATTTTGTATCATCCTAGACCTAAATTTACAAGTGAGATTGAAAGTAATAATTCTATTCTTTTTTTAAATGTCAAAGTTATCAAGACTGATGCATGTGATATCAATACAGATTGGTATCATGCTGATACTTATTCTGGTAGATATTTTAATTTGTTCTCTAAGCATCCAATACACCATAAAATTTCCATGGTTAAAAATAATATTGATATCGCTCTTAAGTTATCACATAATCATTTCACAAGTCACGCATTGAATTTATTTTAAAATCTCTTTACTTCAATAATTATGGAATTGAATTTATTTAAACACATATTACTAAAAAATTAAACCAATTAACGATTCTCTTTCTGAACAAGCAAATGCAAATATAGTTAGAAATATTATTTTTCAACCTTTTGTTTCTATATCTTTTCATGGCAAGTTATCTTTTTGAATTGAAAGAATACTGAATGCTTTTAATATCACAAGCTTGTCAAACTGGTAGATTACTCTCTTCGTGAATTAAGGAACATCATGAACCCAACCAAAATAAAAAAACTGAAAGCGGAAATATTTTTCATTTAAAAAATGGTAATAATTGTTTAAATATGATTTCAGACCTAAATAATTATTGTATATTATATAACATATTGCTGGATTCTTTAATTTAAAAAATCAATACAAATTTCAGTTTTTAAATTGATCAAAGAAAAAAGAATAAATAAAATTAGAAATTAAGTAATTTAATAAAATTTTGATAAACAGATTAAACTTTCAATTTAACGCAATTTTCGATTTTTCTTGAAATATAAAACTTTGATATCTTATACATGCCAACTGTAAAACATCTAATTTTTGAAATTTATTAATTTTTTCAATATTTATTTAAATTAATATATTTTTGTAATTTTTAATTCATAGTTAATAATTTATCAATAGTTGACGTAACCATTTTTTCATGTTTGCCAATCATTTGTAATTTTTTGAATTCTTTTCGTTCAATGTCAGTCAAGAAATTTATTTGGAAATCTTAGAACACTCATTATACCAAATTGATTATACGGCAATGCTAGGTGCGCTTCTCTTAACGGTCCTTTTTCTTATTTTCTCGTTTGAAAAATTGTGCATAATTTAGTTTAGTTTCCATCCTAACAAAACGTATTTTTTTAATTTACTACTGCGTTAAAATTTAAAAAATAATCTAATGGATTTTAAGAAAATACACCATAAAATTTAATCAAACAATTCATCTAAAATGAAGATATCTTAAAGATAAATATAAATCTTGTTTTAATTCTTACCTTAACTTTCAATACAAAATATAGATTTTTTTGCCGCATTTGCATTTAACAAATTGTCACTTATATCAATTATTACAATTTTTTCATAGAAAAATTGAGAAAAGGAGAATGAAAGAATCATCCTACATCTAAATCCTATGCTGTGAAGTATGTAATTTTTTACATCTCACCCATTATTTTTATTATTAATAATAAAAGGTATAATATATGGCAACAATGAATCATATTTAATTGTTTATAATTATGTTCTCCTTAGTTTTTATTCAATTATGTGAAAGTTTCAACTAACTTACTAATCATAGCAAAGTAGTCCATATAATCAGTGCAGATTTCCTCAAAATAAAATCAAAAATATAGCCAACAAATTTGAACAACCACTATAAAATTTACCTGCTACTTCCCTTATCTTTTTTATTTCTTTCGTCTTCAACAGAAATAAAAAAGTGAAGGAAGGGGATTTGGTTGGTTGACATCTAATTTTTCTTTGCTCTTTTTTATGTTTACCCAAAGGAAGAATTTTTTCCCCCTTTTTTTTCTTTTCTTTCTTTTCTTTTCTTTTTTTATTTTCCTTTTAAGGAGAAAAAAGATCAGAACACAATACTTATCATTTTTCTATCACTTTCCCAAATTTACGCGACCGTTCGGTTCAAGTCGATTCAAGCACGTAGACACTGGCTGTTAGTTGGAATTTAGGATTCAAATTTTAAAAAATAAGCTTCGAACTCGAAAGTATTTTTACAAAACATCACAAAATTCCATTTCTAAAATTACCCCGCACTTATATTCAATAGAATAGCTCTTCTCATCTAATTACTTTTTATTTCAATTATAGAATACGTCAACACATTACCTAAAAAAACAACAATCTTACCTAGCATAATCTGAAAAAGACGCGAAGGATTAGGAGGGGAGGGGGGTTAAGGTTTGCACTTTTGAAAATCAGTTTCTTTTTGTCTTTTCTTATTATTAAACATTTCAAGAATATAATTCAAAAATTTTAAGTTGATCTGAGAAAAACTCTAGACGTTATTGTCTAGTAAGTCTCCTGTCCTCTAACACTACAGCTCTGACAGCTGCGGGCTTCTAATACTTTAAACGCGTTTTTCTCAAATCTACTTTTTCAAAGTCCGTGTTCACTGCCATTTTAAAACTACTTTACCGATACAATTCAAATTATGGTACTCATTTTCTGCATATAAAATACCTCCTCCCAACGTTTAGTTAAAAAATATTTTTTAACATTAAGGGTGTTTTCTACCCCCAAAATGGTAAAATTATTAGTGGAAAATAGGAGATAACACTTTAGATGACAACAAAAAATTTTTTAATGTAAAAAAAAGAATCAGAGAGCTGGACAAAGAACTGATACTTTCACTAATTTTATATGGTTTTTGATTTCAGATCATTTCCGACCGAGATACAGTGAACACCGCAAATTGTTGTTTTTTAAGACGTTTCCGGACAATCTCTGTCACCGGTTTGTTTTTAAATATTTTTAAATAAAAAATTACAAAATATTGCCAAAAATAAACTTAATAATTTGCAAAAAGTTTAAATACGTTTGCTCAATCCATACTCTTAAAAAAACTTGCAAAAATAGTTTTTTTACGCTGAAGCTTTTACCCCCCCCCCCCCCCCCCCCCCCCAGATGGATAAAATTTCTTGTCATCATTAAATTCGGGATTCAACGTGATTCCGAGCTACCAAATTACTCATGAATCCGGAAAGTTCTACAGAGTAGATTTAAATCCTGGCGCTTTCCTATTAAATATAAATTCTTTTGAATCTTTTTTTCATTTACTGGGTATTCAAGGGGGGAGTAGGTTCTTGGGACTTTAGAAAAATCAGTTTCGTTTTTTTCGCATTTTATTAGAGTACAAATTTTCTAAAATGTTGTGTGAGAATTTTAAGTCACCGGGAGAAAATTTTTTAAAGCTATTGACCTTTAATTCTCCGCCATTTCGACGCGAGAAGAAGCACGCAAAAACGCGTTATTCATTCGTTCGAACAGATACCGCGCAGTGATTTTGTAATAATATTTGCTAAATATTCTTTACATTATAATGTTATCATAATTTTATAATTATATTATAAAAATTCAAAGTAAGTTACGAAAAGAAATTTTTTTCTTTAATTCTTCAAAGTGTAGAACTTTAAACTCGTTTTACTAAAAACTATCCTTCTAAAAGTCGGTGCCAACTCTCACTTAATAACTACTGCACGGATTATTTTAAAATTTTGTAAAAACTTTTTAAATATGAAATACCTCCCCCTACGCTGGTTTTCACATCAAAGATATTCTACAGTCACAAAATGCCAAAATTTTGCATGAAAAATCGCTATTTTTGAATCAAATGACCACCAAAAATTAAAATTTTTTCAAAACGACGTAGGGGGCTAGGAAAATTTATGTTTACAAAAAAATGATCTGGTTTTTGATTTTGATATTTCTACGATGAGTTACTGTTGGCACCGCAAATCGCGTTTTTGAAAAGGCTTTCGTGATGTTTGTAAAATATGAAAATAAATTTGCTTTAACCTTAAGTTAGAAAATGAAACCGTGCACAGTAAAATCAAACAATAATAATTCACATTAAAGCATGTAACAGTGTATCACGTAACCAATTATACGGCCTAACAAAAAAGAAAAAAGAGAAGGTCAAAATTTAAAAAAATTGAATAAGAGGAAAAATCTACCCTCTGGCATTTTTTGGGCTGCTAAAACAGAATCTAGGGTCAATTTGACCCCATTACATCAGGATCAAGGTCAAGTGAAGATCATAATTAGATAAAACCATTAAATTCGCGTGAACGACTACTTTAAGACAGTAGTGGGCTCACTAAATCCAAATACATGGTCATTTTGCCTCATCAGGTAAGGGTAAAGGTCATTACAAGGTCTAAATTAAATAAAACCCTGAAATCGAACTTATGGGTTTGAACTAACTCCGGATTTGGATTCAGCGGCGTCAAAAAACTAATGGATATCATGGTTTAGCTCGGGATGCAGCATTTTTTTGGGCTCTGTTATTGAACGCTATTATATTTCTCGGCATTATAGTGAAAAAGTTTAAAATATTCCAGGAAAGGCTCTAAAGCCCTGTTCTCAGTTACAATATAAATTAAAAAATATTCGAATTGCACTATTTAAAAAAAATTCAAACTCACATTTAGCAAACACGCTTTCCCTTATATATTTTGAAATACTTCCAAAATTTGAAACCATACTTAAATTTTTTTAAATGATGTATATATTCTAGTGTGACACTGTTGAAGGACTTCTTTCGGAGGATTTTCCTGTCACTCATTTATTTTGAAGTTTATGAAACGGGATTAAATATCGCAAAAGGCCCTAGACCATTATGAGATTTTTTTGTGTTTTTTGAGTAGGAAATGTAGGAAAAATTATTTATTAAAGAAACTTGAAAATGATAAAAGCTTAGCAGGAATTAATGCATTAATTTCTCGGCACCAAATGTGAATGCGATTATTTATAATTGTCATTACACTTCGTTAACGACCTTTTTCCTGCCAAATTTATATCATTTTTAAATTTTGTTTGTAAACCATTTTTATAAGTTTTTTCAAAATTTAAATTTTAAAGCAATATTGAACAAACTGCTTTTTTAACGCACGAAATCAATTATTTTATTTATTATTTATTAATTTTCCTTCGCCAGCTTTGATTTCACTTTTATGAAAAAGTTTGCAAAAAAAATATTATAAATCGAATGATTGTGGTAATAATTACAGAAAATTAAATGGAGAAGTTGATATCAAACCAATAAAATTAAATTAAATTAATCAATCTTCTTCTCAATAATTTTTTTCAATGGAAAAACTGCTGCTACGCAACAATGATACATTTTGATTTAAAAATTGCATGCACGTTTGATATCAGTTTTTAACAATAAAAATTTCGTTAGGGGCTGCACCCATGAAAAAATGTGAAAAATGTTATTTTTTATGACGCTCTACAGAAAAATGTAAAACATTAAAAATATTATACATTTTATTTAACTTGTAATAAAGAGGAGAACCGCCAGTATTTTACTTTATTCAGTTTAGTCATGTGTAAAGATGGAAAATTAAATGTTTGTATACAGATATATAATATAGTTAAGGGTTTGCAAAAAGCTCGAAACTTCGAGTCGAGTCGACTCAATTTTTTTCGAGTCAAGTATGCTCGAAATGTCGAGTTCTCGAAATTTCCGAGCTACTTGAACGTTTCGAGAACTCGAACGGCTTCGAGTACTTGAATGTTTCGGGTTCTCAAAAGTTTCGAGTTCTCAAAGACATTCGAGTACTCGAAAGTTTCAAGTTCTCGAAGAAATTCGAGTACTTGGAAGTTTCAAGTACACGAAGAAATGCGAGTACTCGGAAGTTTCGAGTTCTCTAAGATAGCTGAGGACTCGAATATTTCAAGTTCTCGAAAACATTTGAGTACTCGAAAGTCTCGAGTTGCTCTGAAGTTACGAGCAGCTCAAAAGTATTGGGGTCTCGCAGCTCTTAAAATTAATAAGAATTTCTTTGTGTCCATGTGGAAAAATTGAGGTGGCCCCATCGGTGGCCCGCATGGTTGGCCCTCAAGCCTTGTGGAAGCCATAAGGGCAACTCAGACGAGGTCGCTCATGGCAGCGACATGCTAATCCATAGGAGTCCAACAGAGGCTTCCCTCATCGATCCCTCATGATTGCCATCATGAAAGCTCTCTTGGTTTTTTTTTGCCAGTGCTGGCACCTGTACTGGCATATCTCTAGGGTGATAACACTATTTTGTACTCTGTTGTCAGTGTTGGCCCAGAACCGGAAATCGTTACTTGCACAGTGCTATCCCAATAGAAAATTTACCATGGGCGCAATGCTGCGTCAGTGCTAACTAGCACCGTACTGTTTTACTCTAACAACATAACAAAAAAGGTATATAAAAAATAAATAATAATTGATTACGAGCATTTTGACTGCAAATGTTAATAATCCTGCCTA
>NC_046664.1:57319060-57328238 GCF_010883055.1 Belonocnema kinseyi
TGTTACAAATAAAACTTCTAATGTTACGGGGTATCGAACCCACATATCTATACCTAAATATATCGCCTAACAGTTGGCAGTGCTAAAGACTGCGCTAAACTAACAATTTGAAACTAGGTAAAAAAGCCATCCTCATAAGCAACAGTTCAGAAAAGTTAAGCTATAAAATTTTAAGCTCTCTTTTTATAATTATTTGTTATTATAGTAAAATAAACGCAATTGGCATGATACTCATGCGCATAATATGCGGGAAAACTCTGGTGGAAAAAGTAAGTAACGAGATAATTCTAAAAGAATGTGGTGCAGAAGAGACGCTAGTAGACATGTGGGAAAGAAATCGGTTCAGATGGTTGGGGCATGTTGAGAGAATGCCAAATGAATGACTAACGAAACAAGTGTATCAAGGTAAAGTAAATGGCAGCGTGCCCAGAGGCAGACCGCGGAAAAAATGGTTAGAATGTGTGAATGAGACCCTAGTTAGAAGAGGAATAAGAAGTCACAGAAAAACGAGAGCCTGCATGAAACAATTCATGGACATAAAAGAAGCTAGAGAAGTATGCCAGGACATGAAAGTATCGCGGAAAATAGTTAATAAAAAGAGTGTCAGTAGAGTGAACGACGCCTGAAACAAAGACCTTGGCTATTAATGGACCCAAGTGGGGAACCTTACATAACGGCTTCGTGAGGTTCTTCGCTTGGGGTGATTGCTAGAGAGATTGATCAGCAACCTGGGTCGGAGCAGTGTTGCGGAACTAACGCGTTATTTATATAAATAACACGAGAATTCTGGATCAATCTGAAAACTCTCTATACCCTCCCACACACTACTCCTTTCCCCTACCGAGTGAGTCACGCCTACTCCCAAGGGAAAATGGCTTACTAACGTAATAATGTAAATGTAAAGTACATGAACTGTTAAAATGAATATCAATAAAATAATCATTAAATAAATAATTTAAATCAATTACAATTTTTCCTTCACTAATATGTCGTTTTTGCCTGTTGTAGGATACTTTAAAACTTTTTACAATGACAGACAATGTAATTTTGTATGAATATTAAAAATTTTTATTGACAGTACTCAGAAATTTAAACGTGAAATTGTTCGAATTTAAAAAAAGTCTCATCGAATTTTTGTCAAAAATTCACTGTTTCTAAGTTTGAACTCATTGAACCTTAAAATTTTTGGTATAAACAAAATATTCACACTTTGGAATTAGGAATTTTTATCTTCAATCAGTGAGGGCCACCGAGCTGGTTCCCCGTCGGGGGCCCCTATAAAACTTCCATATTGTCAGAGTTTGAATTTCAAAAAAGTGTCATCGATTTTTTGTCAAAAATTTACTGTTTCTAAGTTTTAACTCATGAAACCTTAAAATTTGTGGTGTTAACAAAATATTCACCCTTTGGAATTAGAAATTTTTATCTTTGATCCGTGAGGGCAACCGAGCTATGTCCCCGTCGGGGGCCCCTATGGAACTTCCATATTGTCAGAGTTCGAATTTAAAAAAAGTCTCATCGAATTTTTGTCAAAAATTCACTGTTTCTAAGTTTGAACTCATTGAACCTTACAATTTTTGGTGTAAACAAAATATTCACACTTTGGAATTAGAAATTTTTATCTTCAATCAGTGAGGGCCACCGAGCTGATTCCCCGTCGGGGGCCCCTATAAAACTTCCATATTGTCAGAGTTTGAATTTCAAGAAAGTGTCATCGATTTTTTGTCAAAAATTTACTGTTTCTAAGTTTTAACTCATGAAATCTTAAAATTTGTGGTGTAAACAAAATATTCACCCTTCGGAATGAAAAACCTAATAAGCTGACAGGGTTTCCATGACTCAGCATACAAAAGATCCAAAATGGCGATCAAATTTTGAAAAGATTAATTATATCCCGGAATCGAAACCTTTTAGCTTCCCAGTGGGCACAAAGTTTGGCGACGGCAGCGGGTGCTAATCTGGAAAATTGCACCCGCTTCCAGCGAAATCGCGGTAAAATTTCAGCCACAACCACGTCTCACGACCGTGAGCTAGGTGGTTAGAGTCTGCAAAGGAATCAATACGACGATCCAGCAAAAGCCTTGTGCACCCTAAGAACACGAAGCGACCCAAGGACAAGCGCCTTCTGCATTTTTTCCGCAAGTGTTCTGGCATATTGTTGACACGCAGGGATGCTTTTTAGGACATTAGCAAGTGAAAGCTTGGTACCTCCAAGAGCGCCGATGATAAGGGCGGTCAATTTAACAGAATATTCCGGGCACAATCGTTGCAACTCCCTTATAAGGTCTCGATACCTCTCTTTCTTTTCATTCTCCTTGGTTATGATGTTTTTGTCAGCTGGTGCCGAAAATTCGATGAAGAACATCGTTCGCTTCTCGAAGTCAAAAAGAACCATGTCAGGTCTCGACTGAGCAACAGAAACAATTGTCGAGAATATAAAGTTTCAATATATGCGGCACTTCCCATTCTCGAAAATTGACTCAATTTCCCTAGGAGCATTTAGAGGAGCGATATTAAGGTTAATGCTGTAGGAGTGACAGAGATGGTAATAAAGTACTCTTAGTGCCGCATTGTGCCTTTGAATGTAGGTCCTTCCCGCGTGAGTTGGACAACTAGATAGTATGTGAGCTAAATGCTCGGGGTGTGCATGGCACGCCCTGCAGCTATCATCGGGAATGTCTTGGCTCAAAATGTGGCGACGGTATGTTAAGTTGGAAATGACACCGTCTTGGCATGCAAAAATGAAACTCTCTGTACCAGACTTCAATCCGAGCGATTTAAGGAAAGCAAACGTTAGCTCACAAGACATTGACTGATCCTTCACATTTCTGTGGAAGATACCGTGCATCCTCTCATCGAGGAGCTGTTCACGCAAGTTTTTCTCTTGTGCTTTCTGAATCCGGGCTTTCAGGAGTAAGTACTCGAGATAGATTAGATTTTATGGATTTTGCTCATCCCTAATACTGAAGTCAAGTCCGAGTGTTTCAGCAGCCTCCTCCGCTGCTTTGTACAGAAATGCTCCTTTGCCCACTTCTTCGTGATTCCTGACCATTTTAAGAAGAGGGTCTCTTCCATTTGCAACTCTATGTGCTGTACCCAGAATAGTCCTGTTGGGAAGACATTCAAGACTCAATATTCCGCGACCCCCTTGACGGCGTGAGATGTACACTCGCGGAACGGAAGACTTAAGATGCATGCTTTTTTTCATGTGCATAACCTTTCTTGTCCTGATATCAAGAGATCTGAGGTCGTTCTTCGTCCAAGGAACTACTCCAAATGAATAGAGTAGTACCGGGACGGCAAGCATGTTCGTTGCAGATAATTTGTTCCTTGCCGACAGTTCGGAAGACCAAATCTGTCGGACGAGACGTTTGTATCTGCTTCGGAGAGTATCCTTTATAGATGTCACATCCTGAATGCGGCTCTGTGGTACGCCCAGGTATGTATAGGTCTCTCCAGCGCAAAGGTGTCGTATGGCGCTTCTATCAACGAGGTCCGGATCTACAGGGGTGCCATTAAGTTTTCCTCGCTTCAAATAAACCTTGGCGCATTTGTCTAACCCAAATTCCATTCCAATTTCCTTAGTATATCGTTCGACAATCCCCAGAGCTAGATGCAGTTGCTCTCTGTTTTTAGCATAGATCTTAAGATCGTCCATGTAAAATACATGAGTGACCTTGTACTTTCGATCTGCAGGTTTGCCGCACAAGTACCCGTCGGAATGGCGAAGTGCTAGAGATAGTGGCAATAATGTAAGGCAAAAGAGGAATGGGCTCATTGTGTCGCCCTGAAGGACACCTCTCTGAAAGGTGACCTTGTTAGTTGTCACACGATTTTTTGCCATATGAGATAGTTAATCTGGTTTTCCAAAGCGGCATCAATCTCTCTATGCACCCAACTATTTGCGGATGAAACTTAAGATTTCCAAAAGACAGATGATAAGTCTTTTCTCAGCTTTTTTATATAGGATGCAAATCTTAGCAGAGGACTAAATTCTAGTATTTTCGCTCAAAAATCTTATATGTATTTCAATTAAATTAGATATAAGATTGCACAATTTTTACACAGTAGTTGTTGCTCATTTTGACGCTCAGTCACATAATTGCTTACATTTCTAAATAATTAAATCACTGCTTAAGTACAAAAAGTTGGAATAATTGAATATGCTATATTGTATCTGCTAAATCAAATGAATAATTACTGCATTTATACATTAGAATTGTCTTGAAGAAGTGGACGATGTTTGGGATCAAAACCAGTTTCATGATTTATCGCATACTTAAAGACTTTAGAACAAGGGGCAACTGCGAGCCATCGATTGTTCTTGTATCTATTTAGTATCGCGACAAATTTCAAATGCTGATCGAAATCATTTATAAGCTTAACGGGCCTATTTCTCAGGATGCGTATATCTGGTTGGCCCCCTTTGAGCCGAATATCGATCAGCGTTCCAGAATAAGGATCTCTCTTTACTTCCACGCGGTAGCTGTGTGTTCTCATAGGGAACCACTCTTGAAGTGGTGCTGGAAATGGTCCGGACCTCAATGTTTCTAAAGGATGAGCTGGTGTGGTGCCTGCGAAAATTCACAAAACGTTCAATTAAACTGAAACCTCGTTTATATCCGCCGTCCGAGAACGTAAGCATTTACTTATATCTCCCCGAGAAGGGATCCTATAAATGCTGCTCAGCAAAGGAAAAATAGCCGCTATGCGCGCTACTTATAGGATTTCAAGGAATTCACGAAATTTGGGGAATTCACAGAATTTATGGAAGTCCAGAAATTCACGAAATTCTCAAAATGCAACCTCGAAATTCACTGAATTCTCAGAATTCACGGAATTCTGGGGAATTCCTGAGTTAACGAAAATCTAGGAAGTTACAGAATTCACAGTATTCGTTCGATTCTAGGAATTCATAGAATTTCCGAAAATTATGGAATTCATGGAATTGAAAGAAAGCGAGGAATTTACGGAATTCACGAAAATAATAGAATTGAAGGAATGCATAGATTTCAAGGAATTTACTAAATTGACTGTAATGACGGAATTTACAGAGTTAATGCAAGGTATAGAATTCAAGAAATTCAGGGAATTGCGTTTAATTTCCTTGAATTTTGTGAATTCTATGAATAAAACTAATTTCGTAAATTTGCTGAAACCATCGAATTCCGAGAATTGTGTAAATTTCCTGAAATCCTCATGGTTTTGACTTCGATCCATCTAGCGAATTTCGAGAATCTTTAGAATTCGTCAATTCCGATAATTCCATGAATTTTCGCATTGCGTGAACTTCTTGAATTCCAAATATTTCTTTAATTTCTTGAGTTCTGTGAATTACATGAATTCTGCAAATGTCTCAAATTCTTAAAATTCCGTACAATGCGTGAATTCCGTTACTTTCTTGAATACCTTAGATATTATGCATTACGCGAATTCCTTACATTCCTTGAATTCCGTGAATTACTTGAATACCACTAAATCCGTGAATTCTGGGCAGTATAGGAATTCGATGTATTCTTGGAATTTATTAATATATATATTATATATCAATGTATTTATTAATATATAATAATTAATACACGCTTATATACTTTATATAAATGTCATATATATATATATATATACCATTCGGTTCGATTTTGATTCCTCTAGAATCAAACCGAAGGGCCTATGACAAAGCCACTGAAAGCTTCCTCGGGTTGCGAATAGAGGGTCCCTGTACCAAGGGTTTCTGCTGAATATGGTTACAAAAATAAATAGGCATTCGCGGAAAATTGTCCATGTGTGGTCCCGAAGGAATTACCCCCAAGCGGAGGTGTGAAAACCGTGCCGCAAGCTGAATGGCACCTGGGTGAGTTGTCTAGAGCGGTGACTCTGGGATACCGGGCGATCTCTCAGAGTACGCAGCCTTATCCTTGCATGCGGGGCTCTACAAGGATGGACGAACCCCTTTCCCTAGCTTGTCGTGGGAACAACAATGACAACACAAAACATAGTTGTAGTGAGTGCGGTTCAAAACAACAGAACGCGCAGGGCTCCCGAAAATGGGACAGCCAACAATGCCAACCAATCTAGAGCTGGGGGGAGCCAATGAAAATGGATTTAATGCGATGGATCGGCGGGATCTCGCGAACTTCGGGTGGGCGGAGCGACTGAACCACGACTTGCTAGAGTGCTATGATGCGAGTGTGACCCGTGAACGGGGTTAGATGCAACAGCTGCATGCTCTGTGATGCGAGAAACACCCGGAGCTATCGCACTTTTCGCAGCAAGGCCTGCAAAACCATGCTGAACTACTCCGTAAAAGGGGCTATGTAAGCGGAACGCTTACTCTACCACAACTAGAACAAGCCGGCAACAAAGAAAGAGAGGCGACACTAAGACCAACCGCGGGCAGTCATCCAATAGATGAAGGGCGATGCTTTACGACCCGGAGAAATATCAACACCAAGGTTTCTCTCAAGCCTAAAGATCTGGCTGAAATGGATGACGAGCTTCGTGGACATTTTTATGGTGAATCCGACCTCTGGGCTATCAATTAATGTGTGTATAATGCAGCGAGAGCTTTGCCCGAAGCGAACCGTGAAACAAAACCAACAGCTGATCATAAGATCAAAAGACGAATGCATCAACCTGCCATAAAGATAGGATGGGCAAGACAGCACGCGTCCCGCATTTAATGTGTGATTGACTACATCGCATCTGGCAGGAATTTTACCGCCAAGGTTCGAAAGTTTGCGCGCGAACTCCGGACCCGTTATCACACACTTAAAAAGTCAGAGCTGCTGACTAATCAGGCAGCATATTGTTGAGAGAATGCGGATACTATCTGACGCTAACAGAAGTCTAGAGCGGAGGGAGAGGTGGGTCAGAGAAAATCAACAGTTTCTCTCTGACCCAACTCGACTCTTCCAAGATCCTCCAGTTACTGTCGAACACCCACCTAAACCAGAGGAGGTAGAAGTATTTTGGAGAGAAGTCTACGAAGTTCAGCATAGACTGGACGAAGACTCAGAAAATATTAATAGCTTGAGGGAGTTATGTGTTGCCCTCATAACACCTGATAAAGAATGCCCACCCATCACTACCGAGGAGGTAAAAAAAGTATTAAGAGGGATAAAGAACTATTCCGCACCTGGACCAGATCGTATCAAAACCTTCTGGTGGAAGAAGTTTTCTTGAACCCATCAGCATTTGGCCCGTACTTTCGCCCCATTTTTGAAGTCGGAAGAGTCGATTCCAGAGTGGTTAGTGGAAGGGCGCACAATACTCCTGCCGAAAATAGGCAACTTAGCTGACCCGAAGTATTACAGGCCAACAACTTGTCTGGACACACTTTATAAGATATTCACAGCTATCCTAAATGTTAGGATTGTTCGGGCAATTGAACCTGTGTGGCAAGAAATGTATGAAAAACGAGGCTCAAAGAAAGGCGTAACCGGATGTCGGGAGAACCTGCTCATCGATAGATGTGTCTGCAAAGATGTAGCATTCGACCAGCGTGACCTATCAATGGCCTGGATAGATTATCGGAAAGCTTTCGATTCGACCTCCCATAGACTTATCACCTGTCTTTCGGAAATCTTAAAGGTTCATCCGCAAATAGTTGGGTGCATAGAGAGATTGATGGCGCTTTCGAAAACCAGATTTACTATCTCAACTGGCAAAAATCGTATGACAACTAACAAGGTCACCTTTCAGAGAGGTGTCTTTAAGGGCGACACCATGAGCCTACTCCTCTTTTGCCTTACATTATTGCCACTGTCTCTAGCACTTCATCATTCCGACGGGTACTTGTGCGGCAAACATGCAGATCAAAAGTGCAAGGTCACTCATGTATTTTACATAGATGACCTTAAGATCGATGCTAAAAACAGAGAGCAACTGCATCTAACTCTGGGGATTGACGAACGATATACTAAGTAAATTGAAAGATCCTGAGCTCGTTGATAGAAATTCCATACGACACCTTTGCGCTGGAGAGATATATGCATACCTGGGCGTGCCACAGAGCCGCATTTAGGATGTGACATCTATAAAGGATACTCTCCGAAGCAGATACAAATGTCTCATCCGACAGATTTGGTCTTCCGAACTGTCGGCGAGGAACAAAGTATCTGCAACGAATATGTTTGCCCTCCCGGTACTACTCTATTCATTTGGAGTAGTTCCTTGGACGAAGAACGAGCTCAGATCTCTTGGTATCAGGACAAGAAAGGTTATGCACATGAACAAAAGCATGCATCTTAAGTCTTCCGTTCCGCGACTGTACATCTCATGCCGTCAAGGGGGTCGCGGAATATTGAGTCTTGAATTTCTTCCCAACAGGATTATTCTGGGTACAGCACATAGAGTTGCAAATGGAAGAGACCCTCTTCTTAAAATGGTCACGAATCGCGAAGAAGTGGGCAAAGAAGCATTTTTGTACAAAGCAGCGGAGGAGGCTGCTGAAACACTTGGAATTGACTTCAGTATTAGGGGTGAGCAGAATGCATCAAATCTTATCTATCTCGAGTAGTCACTTCTAAAAGCCCGGAGTAAGAAAGCACACGAGAAAAACTTTCGTGAACAGTTCCTCGATAAGAGGATGCACGGTATCTTCCACAGAAATGTGAAGGATCAGCCAGTGTCTTGTGAGCTAACGTTTCCTTTCCTTACATCGCCCGGATTAAAGTCTAGTACAGAGGGTGTTATTTTTGCATGCCAAGACGGTGTCATTTCCACCTTAACATACTGTCGCCACATTTTGAGCCAAGACATTCCCGATGATAGCTGCAGGGCGTGCCATGTACACCCCGAGCATTTAGCTCACATACTATCTAGTTGTCCAACTAACGCGGGAACGACCTACATTCAAAGGCACAATGCGGCACGATTGTACCTGGAATTTTCTGTTAAACTGATCGTCCTTATCATCGACGCTCTTGGAGGTGCCAAGCTTTCACTTGCTAATGGCCTAAAAAGCATCCCTGCGTATCAACAATATGCTAGGACACTTGCGGGAAACATGGAGATGGCGGTTGACCTTGGGTCGCTCCGTGTTCTTAAAGTGCACGAGTATTTTGCTGGATCGTCTTATTGATTCCTTTACAGACTGTAACCACCTATCTCACGGTTATGAGACGTGGTTGTGGCTGAAATTTTACCGCGATTTCGCTGGAAGCGGGTGCAATTTTCC
>NC_046664.1:57328338-57342893 GCF_010883055.1 Belonocnema kinseyi
TACAAGCTATCTGAGGATGGTACTATAGAACGCCACCTCAAGGTAGGCCTAGTGGCGCCATCTCTTGGTCAGGCCGGAAACTTATCAATCCACCCTCGTATTTGTGTCAAAGGCAATCTTCATAATTAAGAGAAATTAAGACTGAATACTTTGAAATATAATTTTTTTTAATTCAACTTTCTACCAATCCAACCAAACGTTGCCCATGACTTACGGCATTAGCATTTTTATTCAATTAGACTCTGTGCAAACTTGAGTGCCCTTAACTTGACGCAATCATATGTATTGAAGAAATTAAATTTTTTAGGATAAAGCTCAACTCAATTACAAAACGGTTTCATACTTCCAGAGAAGATTTCGATTAAATTAATAATTCGGTAATTACCTTCACAATTATATTTAAAGGATTCCGTAAAAATATTGTCTGCCATCTCCAGGGTTTTCACATCTCTATTTGACCTGGGTCAATCCGTTCTTCTTAGATTTTTGGTCAAAGTAGGCCTCGCTGGTACGGTAGATTCCAACTTAAACTCTATTTTTGAGCAGTATGAGGAAGGGGTTTTTTAAAAAAATATTTTCACATTGTTACATTGTCCCTTAAACTACCGGTACAACGAGTGATTGCCATGACTTCTTTCCAGGCCAAGTAATGTAATATCGGTGCATTCCTTATGTTTAGAATGTCCAAATCAGTAGTCACGAGATATTCTAATACATCCTTAATAGTTCACCAACCCCAGAGTAAATCATGTGAAGCATAACCTCTAAATGTTCATGTTAAGCCTTGTAGTTACTCTTTTACTTAAGTAGAAAGAAGAATTCCCTAATGAAATATATTTTTTTATATTCTGGCTGTAAGTCTGCTGAATTAACTGCGGGATAAATGCACTCTAACTCGTATAGAAAGTACTTACTTAACATGGTTTGTACATAACAGTTCGATCTTGAAATAAAAGTAATAGATAAGGTTATTTTTCATTTAGAAGCATTGGAACTTTCCACCCTTTTTAATATTTTATCATATTCATGGGTTTTAAGTATTTACAATGATTCTTTGATTGAATGTATTAAATGATTATTTTATTGTGATTGCTTAATTGACTTGGTGCAGTGCTGCTAACCCTTAAAAGTTGTTTCCTTACTGAACCAATAAGTAACCTTTCACTGATTGTCAGTGACCCATTTTTAGCTATTTGAATCAGTGAAATTTCACTGATTCAAATTGATACAGTTATCTCAGCAGTGGCACAAAGTGAATTCTTTTGCCAGTATGCAGGCCCTTATTTTGGCCACCCTGGGTTCGTTGTCATAAAAATCAACATTTCCAACAACCCCCTATAATCCCATTATAGCATGAGAAAATAACCAAGTTTCCTGTATTAGTGAGATACCTCTGTTCCTCGCAGCGATGCCCCCTGCAAAACAGTAGAGGCCACTTATCTGTGATGCAAGTTAATTTGGATAATTCTTAAGCGAGGAGAAGTGATTCATTTTTCTGTCCTGAAAGGCTTCTTCTTTCCCTGACCGGCAACTTTTTTGTTTTGTTTTTTTACTATTTTTTAACAGTTACGGTATTTCTTGTGTAGCGTACATTTTCTTTGTGCATGTAGATATGGATTTAAAACTTAAATAATTTTTTTTAAGACGCACTGACAGTCGTATTGAAAAACTAAAAACACCTCTGGATTCAACTCCCATATATGTCGATTTGCTGGTCGCACCTATAACTTTCTATAGAAGTTTATTGAAAAGGAAAACAAGTAAATTTTAGACTGAGATGAAAATTTACTTTCGCTCTAAAATTATTTCAATAAGGATTAAAAATACGTTTTTATTAAGAAATATCATACAAAATTTACATGAACAATACTTGTTTATTTTGAGGGTCACTCACATATTAACTGACATTTAAAATCTCAAAAATCTCTGCCGACAGGCAGGTAGTACCGATTATGTACCTATGAAATCATAATTCGGAATCACCGTTAATCAGCGAATCAACCTATACCTGAACCTTACAGAAAGAGGGGCAACTGCAAGCCATCGATCATTATTGTAATAATCTAGTATCGCGAACAATTGCATATTCTCCTCAAAATAATTTATAAGCTTAACGGGCCTATCTTTCAGAAAACAAATATATCTGTTTGGCTCCCTTTAAGCAAAATATTGAGCAGCGTTCCAAATTGAGGATGTCTCTTCCCTGTCACGTCGAGTTGTAGCCGTGTGTTCTAATAGGGACCTACTAAGAAGGTGATGCTGAATATGGTCCGGGTCTCGACCTTCATGCGTCTGAAGGATTAGCCCGTGTTAAATTTGTCTACAATAAATTGACAATATTTAGAATCCAGAAAAGCTTTGGACGATTCACCCTATACCTGAACCTTTCAGAAAAAGGGGCAACTGCAATCTATTGATCATGATTGTAAAAATCTAGTATCGCGACAAATTGAAAATGCTGCTCGAAATCATTCACAAGTTTAACGGGATTATCTTCCAGGTAATATTAATCTGGTTGGCCCCCTTTGAGCTGAATATCGAGGAGCGTTCGATACTGAGGATCTCTATCGACTTCCACATCGTAGCCGTGTGTTCTCATTGGGACCTACTCAGGAGGTGATGCTGGATATAGCCAAGGCCCTAGCCTCCATGTGTCCAAAGGACGAGCTAATGTACGTCCTACGCAAAATCATAAAGGGTTCAATTATTTAAAAAAGAAAATAGTGACTTATATCTTGGTAAAGAAAAATTTTTTTATTTAGTTAACTTGCGAACCAAAAGATGACATTTCAGTGATGATTACTTATGGCTTAGTTGATAGAGCTACTAAACTGGCCAAAGCTACATATCACAAAGAGAACTTAGGATCGTCTGCAAAAAGCGCTACAAGGAAATGGCGATCCATCTGATTTCTTCGAAACTAAAATCGCTGAAAACTTGCAAATTGAACCATAGCTTATATTTGATCAATTTAATTAATTTAGTTATTATCTCAGTCTTTCAGTCATTAAAACAAAATTGCAATGTCCACTATATTGATGTAGTGATTTTGAAACAAAATTTTCTAGTTGTTTAAACATACACTTTTTATGCTGAAATTTAAACAATTAAATTATTTTTTAACTTACTTGATATGACACAAATAATGATGTTATAAATCTCAGAAACTGTATATTATAAAAGATTTAATACGTCTCCTATTGCACTTTGTAGATAAGTTAAGGATACATGAAAATTTTCTTATTGTAGCCTTGAAAGATACACAAAGTCATTACGAAATGTTAGATTGCAGGAACACTTTAATTTTTTGCTTAAAAGAAAAGACTTTTATTTATGCGAAAAGGCTGAGCAGCAACATATTGATCTTGTACGCTGATTTATTCTGAGTCCAGCGCATGTTGGTTCATCACAATCACTTCCGTCGCTTGTGTGGAGTGTACGTTTGAAATTACGAAGCTTTTTTAGATTGTCACAATTTCAGTAATGGAACAAGGAGCCGCAGTTAAGTGTTGTTTCAAACTAGGCAAAAGTGCTTCTAAAACTTGTAATACGTTACATTGCTCTTTTTCAAATTAGGATTGTCATCAGCTCATTATACAAAATCTGTTGCCGCCAAAACATACTGCACTTTCTTCTTTTGTGTCGGAGATTGGGGTACCAACATCGCGCACATTTTCCTTTGGCCGAGTAAGTGATGCACTATGGTGTGGACACTTCCTACACTTATTTAAAGTCCTTTCAACATTTCAAAATTCAGTTGGCGATGGTTTGCAAGAAGTGCAAGCACATATTTGACGTTCCAGTTCATTACGTTTGAGGTGAGACCCTTTTTTCTCGGATCTTCCTGAACCGTTTCTCGGTCATCCGTAAAACGCGCGTATCACTTAAAAACTTTGCTTCGCACTGGGTAGCCACTTTAATTACCATTTTCTAACATATCTTATGAGTTTCTAAAGCACTTTTTCCTAGTTTAAAACAAAACTTAATTACGGCTCTTTGTTCCATTACACGGAGAAAAGTGGATGGTCAAAGTTGTATGGTCAAAATTTAAAGAGCCAGAAAGTCTTTCTGCATGGTCGAACAGTCCTTCCAAATTTTTTTCAACATGGTTAAAAAGACTCTTATTTTATCAACAGTCTGACTTTTATAAAAACATCAGGCTCACAATCAGGGATGACTAAGGTATCCTTTTCGGCATGGTGAATACGCACATATTGTTTTCACTCATTTCGACCATCCACGACGGAGGAGATAAGCCATTGCGTATTGTCAATTGCTTAATTTTTGCGCGTCAATCATGCGCATGAAAATTTAAAGGGTATCGCTAGTTTGGTAGCATATAGAATTCGTAGAACACTTAGTGCTTTCCATTTAAAAAATGTTTTTAACCAAGATTTCCGTGTAAAGTGAGTGCATTTATTGAGGAATAATGAAAATTATCTTATTCTGTAAGTACCTGTTTTAAATACATAATTGTGATGTTAAAATTTCCATATGTTATGTGAGATTTTCGATATTTAATTCTAATCTTTTTGAGGTTAATGTTAGTTTGAAGTAGATTATAATTATTTCAGCAATTATTGTTAATTCTAGGATTAATCCATTTAGGATCAACTTGAATTGTATTTATTCATTTAAAACTAAATCTTTATTTTTCAGTTCTGATATTCACTCCAGAAATTCATTAAAGACACATGGCAGGAGCAGGGTCGTACTCGTGCTCCTATATGCAGAGAATGGAGAGCTGGAACTGCAGTGAAAACGCAATTAATATATTTTTAGGTAATTAGTCATTATTCAATAATTATTTTTCATACCTTTTTATTACCTGCTTCATTTCTAAACTGTTTCATTCAAAATTTATGTAGTTTGTAGAAATTTTTTTTTATTTTGTAGAAAAGTAATCTTCCCTATTAAAAATCAAATATTTGGTTCAAAATGTATGTATTTTCTTGAAATTTTATTTTTCAAGTCAAAAACTAAACGCTTTAAGTTAAAATTTAACTATTTTATTGAAAATTCACTTTTTGTTAAAACTTCATATTATCGGGTTAAAAATGCCACTATTTTGTATAGAAAATTTTTCTTGGAAATTCAACTGTTTTGTAGGAAATTGAACACCTTTATTAAAACTTCTCTTTTTGTGGTAAAAAAATAATGTAAATATAACTATTTGAACAATGTGATTGGAAAGTCAACTATGTTGTAGAAAATTCAACTTTTTTGTAAAAGAGTAGTTTTTTTTATAAAAATATATTTTTTTTAAATAAAAAATTCTATTTTCCAAATAAAAATGTGCCTATTCCATATTTGCTTAAGAATTTGAAAATTTGTTTGGCAAAACAATTATATAGTAAAGGTGTATGTAATTTGTTGGAAAAACTTTTCTTTTTTGGTATAAAATTGATCTCATAAACTTAAAAGTCAACTATTTGTTTAAACGTTAATGTATTCTGGATAGGAAATGGTTCTTGTTTGTTGATGGTTCTTTTTGATCGAGAATCTTGTAAAAATTCTTTTTTCCTTGAAGCTTCATCTCCTTGATTAGAAATGTAACTATTTTGATTAAAATTCGTTTCATGTTTTGTTGAAAATTAATCTTTTAAAGTGGAAATTATACCCTTCCATTTTTTGATAAAAAATTGATATTTTTTACTTGAACGTTCAATTTTTGTATTCAGAACTTATGCGTTTCATTTTTAATTAATCTTTAATGTGAAAATTCTACTGTTTTGTAGAAAATTAATCTCTTTGGTTTGAAAAATAAGGTTTTTAGTTGAGCAATCATATTTTCTGTGTTAGAAATTAAAATTTTTTGAAGATAATTTGTCTTTTTGACTTTAAAATTAAATAAATTTCTAAAAATTATTATTATTATTATTATTCTTTTTTTAATCAAAAAATTTAACTATTCCATGTTTGGTTCTAACTGTATCCTGTGTATTCAATAAGTTACAAATTTGTATTTTTATTTTTTTTACTCTTCGTCGAAAATTCATCTTTTTGGTTGAAAATTGTTTTTTTTTTAATATAATTTTTTAAATAGATTTTTTGTCTGAAAATTCAACTATATCCACCATTTTCAGTTGAAACTGTATCCTGTACCCTGTATAAGTTGAAAATTGTACTGTTGGGTAGAAAGTTCATGTAGTTTGTTAAAAACTATCCATTTTGGGTAAAAAGAAAACCTAAAAATCAAAGAACAGAAGTACTTTTTGTTTCGGGTTTTTTTCAAGCAGATACAGTTGAATTTTATGGCATTGAAACAAAACAAGATCAAACAGAGTTGAAACATGTAAAATTTACACCGAAATCGCTGCAAAGATGACATTCTTTTCTTTCTGTGAATCTCCTTTGTTAAAAGTTCAACTTTTTGGTTCAAAGTTCAAATATTTTGTAGAAAATTTTTTTTTGGGTTAGGAAATTCTTCTTCTTTCTTGTTGAAGATTGATCTTTTTTTTCGTAGAAATCCACTTTTTTCCAAAACATTTGACTTTCTACCTTAAAAACTTTCATTTTATTTAAATAAAAAAAGAACTAAATGGTTTTTATGCTAATTTACTATTTACATTGTTCTAGGGAATATTTATGGGGCGGCTCAAAAAGCAGGAAAGCAGCTGGCAAGAGACTTTTTAATTTTAACAATTGTAGTTGCAGTATTTAACTTAATCCTGCATTAGTGTTACTTTTTAGATTAAAGTTAATGATATCGTACCAGTAATATCATATAAGTTCTATTTAATAAAAAAAACTATCCATTTATATTTCAAGTATTTATCGAATTTTAACCCTTTCATAATTAATTTATAATTTGTCTCATTACAATTATATTTTATGCTTTATTAATTTATAGATTATCTAAGATTTTTAAATGCAATGGTGAATATTTTATACTCTATATCTGAATTCGTATGTATTTGTACTAATTGATTAGTGCGATGACTTTTATCAATTTATGAATAGATTTTAATCTATACCAATCATCAGTGAAAAAAACTACTCATTCGTAGAAAAAGCGTTAACATTACATTCATAAATAATTATTTTTTATTAATTATATTTTTAACGATTTTTATATGCATTAGTAATTTTTTGATTATTGATTATTATCGGAATGTCTACTCTGAATCAATTGATAAAGGACTTTCCACTATTTACATAGTAGAACCTCACGCCAGTTCAGTTATAGAGAATCAAATGTTTGTTTAAAAATAATTCAAAAATATATATTTGAGTATTATCAATAGCCCTTTTCACCATCTCAGAATTTCAAATAGATACTTTGCGATAACCGAATTTTTCTTGCTTACATATCTATATTGAAACTTTGAAATAATGAAGTCGACCCTTAAAAATGATCGAATCGCCCATCCGAAATGACTTCGTGAAATATCTAAGATAATCGAATCGACCATTAAATACGACCCAGTCGAATGTCTGATAAAATCTAATCGACCATCCGAGATTTCCAAACCGACCCTCCACAATGATCGGGTCAGCCAGCTTGAGATGACCGAGACGACGGTCTGAGGAAATCGAGTCGACTTTCTGAGATTGTCGATTTGGACCTATTGTTTTTACTTTTAGAGATAATCTCTTAAGCCATATTCAAGAGCTGTCCTATAGTCGACCCTGCAATATGATCAGTTTGCAATTTTTATGTTTCTAAACAGACCTTCCATTTTTCTCCGTGTACTTAAATTGTGAAAAACAAAAAATCTTGATAATTTCAAACGTAAACTGCACAAAAGCTACTGAAGTTATGGCGATAAACCAAAGTGCGTTATATTCAGAATCAACTAAAGTAATTATTCCATGCATAGACTAAAGAGTTTTGCCTTAAGCACGCTTAGATGAATCAGTCTCGAAAGTTTTTGACTTAATTGTGTACAAATTAATGCTTCTTGACATGCTGTTCTTTTCTAATTGATAATCAGACTGACGCCTTAACTACGATGTGATTTACGTTCATTGTTTCTCATTATTGTCTTTCATTGAGGTCATTTATACCTCTATCATTCCAAATATGCAGTCTCTATTCATCGCCTAAAATATTTCGGATGCATGGCCCCTAACGGACCCAAATTTTAATTCAATTCAAGGCTGCTTTACTGTTTCTATTATTTATTGTACACAGTATACCTTAAACTTGGAACTTGATGCGATAAATTAATTTTATGAGTAAAAATAATGTTTAAGACAAGAAGGCAAATCGCCGCAGACGAAAAGTTCAGTTATAACGTCGGTCCCACTGAAATTTTATCAATGAAGGGGAAGTATAAAAAAATAGAGTTTTTTTCCAGTACAAATAACAAACATAACAATCCAATAATAACTCTTTCGGTTCGAGACAAACATGCGAGATATAATTGGTTTGTGTTGCATAGTGTGAAGGACACTAGCCCTGCACAGTGTAGAAATAGATGAAAAAATATTATACGTTTCATCAAGTTCCCAAAGACTTTGACAAATTTTGTATTTCTTCATAATCTTTATAGATTTAAGAAGTTCGGATAAATTGCGCGCGTGCATTTACCATTTTCTAAACATTTTCACAAGTTGTCACAAAATACATAACGTTCCATAAAGTTTCATAAAGTTTCAAAAATGTTATAAATCTTATAAATTTAATAAATTATAGACATTTCCGGAAAATTTATAAACGTAGATAAATCCCATTTTATTTTTTATAGCTTAAAAGAAAATATTTCGCTTATGGGAAATTCAATTTGGGTTCAAATTTACATGAATACAATCCTACATTTTGTACCAAAGGTTGAATTTCACCCTCCAAATCGCTTCAGGAAATTAAAATCTTTTAAAATTCCTTAAAAATTTTAAAGTGTCTGAAAAATTCGTTGCAATCCCCGGAAACACCCAAAAGTATTAAAATAAATTAACAGATTTAAAAATATTGTAACGCATTTCACAGAATTTACTCTCAAGAATTAAGGCATTTTCAAGTATTACAAAGATTTTTCGGAAGACTTCAATCGATTGTGTGATATTTAGAGGGGCGATACACTCTACAATTTACGAACTTTCCTTTCTCATCTCTTTAATTGTTTTAAAAAAATATTTCCTTCAGTTTGTTTCTTCTTTGTTTTAACAATAGATAACGCAGGTTAAACATGAGGCGAATAAACACTAGTAATATTCTTAATATTTACACATTTCTATGAAGAAATACACCACTCTTCTAATGAAAAGTGCGAATTTGAAAATGTATTGTATATAAACATATTCAGCATCTCTTTGATGATTTTTCGTTTGACTGGTATATTTTCGCAATAATTAGCCTTGGTGGAATTCATTTTCATTCATTCATAAATTTATATTATCATTCGTGGTTGAAAAAAATGTAAAACTTGCATTTGACTCTTAAACAATAAAAAGGTTAAGGTACGAAATTTTGTAGGTAATCGGTCAGTCATTTTGATCAACATCCTTTGCAAGTATTCGACTGACTCTGCCATAACAACCTTATTATCTGCGAACGCTGACCCACGTACCCTTACCATCCCGAAATCGACACATTCTTCGTCAAAGGGGCCCATTCTAGGAATTTATATTCACTGAAGTGAAATTTTCGTCGGCAACAATTTCTCTCTGACCTAAATAAAACTTTGTTCAGAAAAAGAGTATATTTCACGAACACGGATTCGTGACCGACCAGCCAACCGAATATTTCCAGTTTTCTCTTGGGAAAATCCATTCCGCATATTTTGCAGACAAGTGTCAAAATTACGTTACTCGAAAAGAGAAAGATACTAATTGATATTTTCTTTATCGCGATACAAATGTTATTCCATAAATGAGAAATAAACTATATTCGAAAGTTCTTATTATATATAATAATCCATGATCAATAATTTCTAGCTATACTGATGTTAAAATGTTTTCGTATTAGTTGTCTGTCTTACAAAATTGTCTTTAACATTAGATTGTTCGTCTTGATTTTCAAGTTATTAACTATTTAATTTGGATTAAAAAGATTGAATTTAAAAAATCAGGTTACAATATTCAAAATTTAATTTTTTGATCTACTTTCAAAATCATGCTTTAAGCATGCTGCAATTTTTAAACAATGACACAAATTGTGTAATTTGTGAGGCTTAAAGTATTAATTGAATCATTTTGAAAGTTTCCAATAAAAAAGCATATAAGCTTCAACGTTTTTTCAAATTCACTTTAAAGATTCATAATATTTAAGACAGTTTAATTTCCAGCGGGAAAAATAAGATTAATTTTTTTGGACAGAAATCCCATTTTTTCTTATTCAAGTCTGTCTAATCAATTTGAATGCCACTTGGAACTACGTGATATGCTACTTATTTGTCCTATTTATCATCATTTGAATCAATATAATAACAATAATAATAATGATCGCTTTTTATTCGCAATTCTAAGAGAGCTCAATTATTTTGGCTTCGATCTAAAGTTTTTTTCTTGAAAAGCAAGGAGGTCAACAATAAAAGTCACAAATAAATTAAAGCTTTCTTTAATTGAGGTTTCTTCTTTTCTTTTTTCTCTTCAAATAAAAAACTTAGGCTTCGAGCAAAAACGATATTCTTGAAAAATGTATAACTTCACTAATGTTCTTTAAAAAAAATGTTATTTTCCCTATAGTCGCAATATATTTATGTATCTGGTTTTTCATTATCATATTTTTTTGAGGCCATCCCAAAAGATTTCAGACTTATATTAATAATTTAAATGCTATAAAAATTTTAAAATAATTTTTGAAACTAATAGTGTTGGTTGAAAACATTGTTATTAGAATCCTCCTGAATCGATAATAGTTTTAAATTCAAGTATCCAAAATATCGAGAAAATTTCGCAAAATTACATATTAATCACCTTAAAATATTGTTTTATCTTAATTATTTCTAGTTTAAATATTCTAAAATGTTTCGTTTGTTTTCTCATCCTTCAAAATGTTTAGTTTTTTAAATTCTTTGAAATCAAGAAATATCAAAGATAACGATTTTGTCACTTATTATTTTGTTTAATTAATAATTTCCAATTGTAATTTTTAAAACTTCTCGATTTGTACTTAAAGATTTCAAAAATTAATAATTTTATATTAAAAAGGAAGAATTGAAATATTTTGAAAAATAAAATTTAGCTGATTACAATTTTTAAGGGTTTAAGAATCAAAACGTTTTTACATAGCAATCCTTGTTAATTAAACATTTTTTGAGTTCTTAGTAAAGTTGAGATTTGTTTCATTTTTATTTTCCAACGTTCCGTAGTAGACTTTTTTCATTCTTAATGCTTCTCATTTCTTCTCAAATCTCTTCACTTTGAATGTTCTTTAAGAATAATTCCATTTTAAAGGTTTATTATTGCACACTTGTCCAATTCTGTTGATAAAAATGTCGGTGAATTTATCTTTCGTTCTTAGAAAAATTGGTCTAATCAATCTTAATATCGAATAAAAATGTTATTATGCAAACGCAATATAACCTTCTGTAATTTCAAAATCTTTCATTTAAAACATTGAATTCAGTTTTCACCTGCAATTTTTCAAGTTTTAATTGTCCTGAACTAAAAATTACTTTTTGGAAAATTCCAATTTTAAACATTTTGAATTAGAATTGATGCAATTAGAATTTTTCTGGTTTTAAATAATCGTGCTTCTTCATTTCTAACATGAAATTATTCAATTTTGAAAAAATTTTAATTGTTCTTTTTCGAAATTCCAATCTGCATTTATTCAAGTCTCAGATTCCTAAATTGTAAATAAAATGGTTTAATTTTCGATTAGTGATGATACAATCTCAACTCCTTCCGCATAAAATGGTCCAATTGAAAAAATGTTGTTCTTAAATTTTTCAATTAAAAAAATTATTTGGATCTGACACTTATAAACTGAAATAACAAATCTTTCGAATCAGTCAAAGCCTTCAATCAAAAAATTAAATAATTAGGAATTCTATATTTTCAAAATTCCATGATTTTTATTTGTGATTCCTTAAATTTACAAAACTTTAAATTGTAAATCTGTAAAATGAAAGATTTTTCAATTTTTAATATTTGCAATTTTAAACCAATGCAAGTTTTAAGATTTACAACTCCAATTCTTTAATTTTAATACCTTACGTTACAAATTTCTTCATTAAAAAAGATAAGGAATTGATCAATTATTTTTATTTTTACATCTTCCGGATCAGTTTTTAATTTTAGAGATTAAAAATTATGCAATTTTAAAGTTGTACAAATAAGAATTCCGTACCTTGCATTATAAACATCAGATATTGCTTTGATTTTAAAATCAAAAGAATTTAGGCATTTTTATTTATAAATGAAGAGTTTTCAATTACGTCTCTTCAAAAACCCAGAGTTTGGAATTTTCAATGCTTAGAATTAAAAAGTTATTAATTTTATAAATTTACAATTGAAAATGGTTCAAGTTTGAAGTAGATCGACTAAAAATAATGTTATTTTCATAATTTTCATGCTAAACCAGTTATATTTGGAAGATTTAAAACTGAAAACTAATTTTTTCGTTTATAAAATCTTGAAAACTTAAAAATCAGGTTTTTGCATTTTTTAAATTTAATAGTTTCAAAATGTAGAAATTCAGATTGTAGATTTTATAATTTTCATTTTTTAAATTAAAGAATTTAACATTTTTTGAATTTCGAATAAAAACTAATTCAAGTACCAAGTTAGAGAATTAAAACTTCTGTATTTTTTATACTGTGTAATCGAAATTTCTTCATTTTCTAAATCTCTAAATTGTAGAACTTCAAATTCGTAATACTGCAAAGTGAAGAGTTTTCAATTTTTAAAGTCGACAATGAAAAACGATGAAAGTTTTAAGATGTAAAACCAAAATTAATGAAAGTAAAGTGATTTATATCCACACCTTTAAATCATAACAATTTTTAAACGAATAGTCGTCATTTTCTGATTTTCAAGTTACACCTAGTATAAAATTTGATTATTGAATAAAAGTAAGAGGTTACTAAAGGGCGATTAAAATTTACATTCGAATAGAGATTACAATTAAAATTGGAAATAAGCCTTAAATTAAACTTGAAATGAAAACTTAAGTTTACAATTAAGAGTAAAAGTGAAACTGAAATAAAAATAAAATTTAAAATTTCAATCGAAACTAAAATTAAAGTTAAAATTCTGAAATATATAGGTTTATATGTCAGAGAAAATAAATTTCCTGTAAGTAAATGCAAGGAAGCATATTCTGTTGAATGAAATAAATTTTCCCGGCTCGCATCAAACTCGAGATGCATTTAAATTAATGAAACATGTTTCTCATCACAGAGAATATTTTCAAATTAAAAGTAACTTGAAATAAATAAAAAACGATGGGCACAGTAAAGTTGTATTCAATTTCGAGCTAGGCGACGAGATGAGCATCAGTAATTGTTACACCCCTGGCGCCAGAATGAACTCTGCAGCTACAATTTCGTTTTATTGCAGGCAAGAATGGCGTACTATTCGAGCTTACATGTACATCTAATTAATTCCCCGGGATGATCATCGCTCTTTCACTTATGGAAGAGCGGTGGGTGCTTTGTGCTTTGGCACTCTTGCACGAAGTAACATGCACATTGCACACAGTCGATTGTGCAAAAGCGAAAACTTAACTAATTAGAGAAGGTTTGTACCCTGATGCTTCGATACAATCAACCCACTCTGGAAGTTTTTGATAAAAGTTACTTTCATAAGCCTGGAATTAAAAAGTAAATTTAAATCCTCATTATTAACCAAGTTTTTCACAAAACTCAAAATATATTTTTAAAGTAGCACAATCTTATGCCTAAATTGTACTAACAAGTGCGCCTTCAAATTGTAGAAATCGATGGTTAAGAGGATAAAAGGAAGAACAGTTTTCTAATATTTAGAGACGCTTGACTTTTCATTTAAAATCAGCAATCATAATTTAAATATTCCAAGCTGAGTATTTTGAAACTTGAATCGGCGCAATAGAAAACCTTTAATCAGTAATGAAACAATTATCAGTTTCAAACCACTCAGAATAAAAATAATTAAAAATTTAGTTTGAAAAAATCTAAATGCATAATTTATTCTAAACTATAATTTTTGTATAGAATTTTTTTAAGGTTAATTATTGTTAAAAATTCAGTTTTAAAATGAATATTGCATGGTTTGAGGTTAGAAAACTCGAGCCTCTGTTTATACAAAAATCCCAAAAAACATTAGTAATTATTATGATCAGCCGTTTACTTGCATTAGTAAAATAATTATTAAAGCTATTTTTTATCAGCAAATACAAAATTAATGACTCTAAAGGGATCTTCACAACAAAACATTACCGAAGTCAAAGTGTTGCGTTGCACTATTTCAAACAACTTTTTTCTTCCTGAGCCTTTTGCGACACATATACATAATTTCAAATGTGTTTCTGCACCTGGGCACAAAACATCAGTGATAAGTACGATTTTCCTGTATCTATGCATTAATTTCTTTCATTGTTCATGTGATGCAGATGTGAATAGAAAACCTCTGACCTAGAGTGTGAAGGCATCAGAACGCAAGAATTTAAATTTAAATTATAATTGTAT
>NC_046664.1:57342993-57354755 GCF_010883055.1 Belonocnema kinseyi
GAGCCACGACCACGTCTCACGACCGTGAGATGGGTGGTTACAGTCTGTAATATAATCAATACGACGATCCGGCAAAAACTTCGTGCAACATAGGAACACGGAGCGACACAAGGACTACCGCCATCTGCATTTTTCCCGCGAGTGTTTTAGCATATTGTTGACGCGCAGGGATGCTTTTCAGGATATTAATGAGTAAAAGCTTGGTACCTTCAAGAGCGCCGATGATAAGGTTAATGCCGTAAGAATGACAGAGATGGTAATAAGGCACTCTTAGTGCCGCATTGCGCCTTTGGATGTAGGTCGTTCCCGCATGAGTTGGAGAACTAGATAGTATGGGAGCTAAAGGCTCGGGGTGTACATGGCACGCCCTGCAGCTATCATCGGGAATGTCGTGGCTCAAAATGTGGCGACAGCATGTTAAGGTGGAAATCACACCTTCTTGGCATGCCAAAATGAAACCCTCTGTACTGGACTTCAATCTGGGTGATTTAAGGAAACCAAAAGTTAGCTCGCACGACATTGACTGATCCACCACATTTCTGTGGAAGATACCATGCATCCTCTTATCGAGGAGCTGTTCACGAAAGTTTTTCTCTTGTGCTTTCTTAATCGGGGCTTTCAGGAATGAATACTCGAGATAGATAAGATTTGATGCATTTTGCTCACCCCTAATACTGAAGTTGAGTCCGAGTGTTTCAGCAGTCTCCTCCGCTGCTTTATACAGAAATGCTCTTTTGCCTACTTCTTTGTGCTTCCTGATCACTTAATACAGAAGCATGAAGCTGAAAACCCTGCAGAGTTAAAATAAACTTTTTTTTACGATTTTCAACCAGC
This sequence comes from Belonocnema kinseyi, assembly GCF_010883055.1. Classification (NCBI taxonomy): domain Eukaryota; kingdom Metazoa; phylum Arthropoda; class Insecta; order Hymenoptera; family Cynipidae; genus Belonocnema; species Belonocnema kinseyi. The sequence goes on from NC_046664.1 coordinate 57,343,828, forward strand.
TATCTCTTTAACGCGAACTTTTTTCTCTTTTTGATTTTTCCACTATGTATCCGTAAAACAAAACAGGAAGTTCAACATGAATTTTCCGCAACTAGCTGGTGAAACCCCGCACGAGATTTCGCTTAAACTTTTTACGCGCTTTGACGGACAAACGACGCGGAACAATGACGTATTTATCAGGAAACTGAAATCTTTACTCGGTCCTGTTAGATGGTGTCATCGCTACTAGACTCGTGAATGTGGTTCAAGAATTTTACGTTCTTCTTTTACCGAAAACATCTTTTACACCACTTCTTTCATGCTGTTCTCTCGGAGAGTTGATTTTAAACACTTGTCTTTGAAATTGTACATATGATATGAGCAAAAACTTTTTTTTCAATATGTATGTTTTACAGGGTACCAAAAAATGCCCTGTAAGTGGCATACTGGGCTTCCCAAGTTTTAGGCGCTCATTATGATTTTTTTGGCTATTTTTTCTTTAAAATTATTTTAAAAGTTTTATTTCTTCTTTTTACTAATGATATGATATTTATGTATCAGGAAAAGTATATACACCAGGCATTACATATAATCACTGGTTATGTAATGTTTGGCCATTTCAGGCAAAGTATGTAATTAAATGCGTATTATATGCTTTGTCTAGGCATTTTATATGATCCATAGGCATCATATATAATGCCCGCCCGAGAACGGTAAAGTATTTAATCTTGGCTTTAAATGTTATGAAGCATATAAAGAAGGGCCTGATAAATTGCGAAAAATTATAGAGTACAACAACGTATTACTCGCTACTTATAAAAACACGGAATACCTTAATCACTTTTTCATTGATATTAAACCTCTATTTACGCTTAAACGCATACTTATCTGAAAGTTTTTTTTGTAGGCAAATTAATAAAAACCATGTACTATTGAAAAATCATGAATTATATCATAAATGTTTCATCTACAACTTTTATCGGATGTTGAAGTTCTCTTTTAAAGAAAAGCTTATTGAGTTTTAAATAGATTTGGGAAAGGTGTTTTTTGAAAATTATTTTCACCGTTAATTATTCAATAAAAAAGTTCATTAAAGGGTGGTTTAAATGTCCATTTCGAGAAAGTTTCTTGAAGATAATTTAGATTAAATTGAAAATTTTAATTTGACTGAATTTTCATTGGAATAATATATTCATTGCCTGAGTTAGGTCTGGCATTACTTACGATGCCTTCGAAATTTGTGAAGTGAGCAATTTCATGTCATATCATGAAGTTTTACACGAATTCCCCTGAAGAAAAAAGATATTTTCGTAAGTGTTATTTAGAATCGGTAATATATTGTGCATCTAGTTTAACTTGAAAAATTTTTTTCACGATCAGAAAAAAAATACGATTTGAAACTTATTTCTTAAATAAGACCCCAATAAATCGATTTTGAAGGATGTCAAAAAGACCTTATATGTAAAAAGTATAGTTTCGCGCGTTTTTCGCAATAATAATGATCTTTGAGGGATTTTTAATGCAAATGGTTTTCAGTTCTACTTTATATTGATAACTGCATGTTTACATAACTTACTTAAACAAATTAAAATTATTTCTTGAAAAAAAGATCCTACTCCATCTTCACTCTATTGGGAATCGGACCAGAAAACTTCTGATTTCCGGTCAGGTGCTTTTCCAATTAAGCTATAAGAGAGATCAGAATAAAAACTCTTAATTGAAGAAAATAACGCTAATCTTTAGCTAGGTGTTAATGGCACAAGTAATTATTTTTAAATTTATCTGCTATATCATCAGAGATTGTGCCTCACCGACAGTAGATCAACCCTCCAAACCATGAAGGCAGAAAATCTACACAATATCGATCAAGTTAAGAATCTTCAATAACAGAAAATGCTTAGCGTCTTAATAAGACTAGATGGAAAATAATATGTTTCAAATTAAAATTATTTCTTGAAAAAATATCCTACTCCATCTACACTTCATTGAGAATCGAACCACAAAACTTCTGATTTCCGGTCAGGTGCTTTTCCAAATAAGCTATTAGAGGGATAAAAATAAGAACTCTTTATTCAAGAAAATAACGCTAATCTTCAGCTAGGTGTTCATGGTACAAGTAATTATTTTAAAATTTATCTGCTATGTCATCAGAGATAATATATCATGGAGATAATGGATGCAATTCAACAAACATAATTGTTTCAGAATATAATTTTTCCATAACTATCTTCTTTAATTATGCTAGATAGTTGTGGGTTCTTTTTTCGAAAATTTAAACTTCTTGTTTACTTTTCACATTTGTATTCAATATTACCGCACTATAAGTACAAAATTGACTATAAGTTGGAAATTGCAGTAAAAACTGCAATTATCTAGCATTTTTATAGGAAAATATAGGAACAAAGAATAATAATTTGTTTAAATGATTATGATTGTTAAAAACGAAACCAAAATTTAAGAAATTTAAATGAGATTAAAATCCACATCGAAAATCTTATTTAACGTCCAATAATAAAATTGATGCAAATTCCATGATAATATTGAATTATTTCATGAAGATCCGCTAAAAAAATTAAAAAGAGACGCTTTTAAGATGCTTAATAATTGCACAAAGAAAGGACTTCTAGGAAAGGATATAAGATGGACTGATATTAACACTTAAGAGACGCAGTTCTTGCAGGATGTTATGGTTTGAGAAAAAATCACAAAGATGGCTAAACCTAAAGAATAGTTATTTCAACTATTAATACTTTCGCCAAATTTTTAGAACAGAATTACAATCTGATTCACCAGAACTCTATCACTACTTCTAAATGTAATGTAAAAAATAGCTGGGAATTTCAGAAAAGTATTATTAAAAAAAACGCTTCCGGCTGACCATTTATTGATTTCTTTGGATGTTATTGCAATGTTTCCGAGTATATCCCTTGAATTAGTTAAACAGGCAATTTTAAATAGATAGGATGGACTGGGATTGTAATATTATTACCGATTGGTCTAGAAAAAATACATATTCCGATAGAATTTTAAATTTCCTTTCTGCTCATCCCTTTCGAAACAAAATTATAGTAATCAAAAACTTAGTTGGCAGAGCTTTAGGTTTGTCCCATTTTTCATTTCACACAAGAAATTTTAATATTGTTAGGAATATCCATTTTCTAAATCATTTTCCACAAAAGTTAATTGAGAAAGATATTGCAGTTAGAGTTCAACAAATCAAAAACAAAGAGAATAATAATTTGCTTGAAGATAATCAAAAAGAGTTAGGGAAATATAGTTCGTTTAATACATTTGTTTTTCCATTTTTTGGTTAAATTTCTGAAACTATTGAACATATGTTAAAAAAATTTTATTTTATACAAATTTTTGTATACCATTTAAAATGGATTCAGTGATAAATTTTTGCAAAGATCCTTTGGATAATTTTGGAAAGGGTGGTATTATTTATAAGATCACTTGCAGGATCTGTAAGATGAATTACGTTGGACAAACTGGCAGACTTCTTAATACTAGGATAGGGGAAAACAAAAGTGATGTTCGTTTGTGACGCTGTTACAAGAGTGTTCTTGTCAGACATAAAAAGGCATTTGTTGATGTTGACCATAAGTTTGACTGGGACAATGTTCAAATTTTGCATAGTGAAAGTAATGAGAGAAAGAGCGAATTCATGGATTAATTTCATTTAACGAGGCTGCTTCGTGAATTATGTTTTTCTTTTACTTTCTCTATTTCTGATGTAATTGTGACAGATATTTATATGGTATTTACAACAGATTGGCCTACTGATCCTCATTCCCTTCCTAGGCAACAAAAAAAGAGCACGTGTTCGTGGGTGCTGTCAATTTCTACCATTTAAATTTTTTGGCCTTAATAAGGGTACTGTACGAGTGCCGAAACGTTGGCAATGCCCTTTTTATTAATAGAGATTATACAAACATCTTAATTTACAATAATTACTTGCAAATGCTCTATATTTGTATAATCCTAGGTTGAGGAAGAACAACTTTTTGACTGTAAAACTGGTGGATTCATGTTGATTATTGCTGTTTTGTATGTTTTTTTTCTAATTTCGGTAGGAAATAAAAAATACTAGAAAATACAAAAATGGTCAAAAGAACAATCTAGATAACATATTCATGTATACTTTTCCAAAAAACCGCAGTAATTTACAGCATCATTCTTTGAACAATTTTTGAAAATGTTTAAGGGTGTGTCTTTGTCTTTAATAAAAACTGATCTAATAAAAATTTCATTCGATCATTTATTTATTTAATGAACATTTGTTTTTTCCTCAAAAAATGCCAAAATAGAAAATTATAAATGATTGAAATATTTGTTATTGTTGACTTATAATAATGTTTAATAGATAAATATTCAAATCACTAGATTAGTGAAGATGAAAGTGGCAATAATTAACACTTCGAGGCAATTTATATTATATAAAAATCAAATAATGTATTATTATTTGATTTTTATTTCATCTAAACTGCCTGTTAAGTTCTCGGTCGTTTCTGAATCACAAAGAACACGTTAATTTAATCTTACAATCATCCGGACTGATGGTGATCACGATTTGAATTTGAAGGATCATAATTATTTCGTTGTGGATAGTCCAGATTTGGTAGTGGCGGATAGTCAGGAATAGGTACTGCGTAATTTCCGAAATCTGATTGTAGGTGAAAACCAGGATCTTGTGCTGGAAGACTGCCATGATCTGGGTGTGGCAGAAAACCATGACCTGGTTGTGGAACATGGTGATGATCTTGTGTTGGATTATAGCCAAGATTGTGTGCTGGAGGATGGCCATGACCCGTTTGTGGAGGATAGCCAAGATTGTGTAGTGGAAGAGAGCCATGATATTGTGGCGAAGCATGGCCATAATTTGGTGGTGCTACATAGTCGTGACTTGATACAGCATACCCAGTATTTGCAGGTGCATAATAGTCATGACTTGTTGATGCGTTATGATCAAGTTTTGGTACTACAAAATGCTCATTAAATGTTGTTATGTTATACCCAGCATTAGGAAGTGCAGCTTGGGTATTACTTGTTCCTGCGGGATGACCAGTAGCTGGTAGTTCAAAATAGTTATGAGGTAATGGTGGAAAATAGTCAGGATGTAGTGGTCCCGCATCCGTATAATAATATCTGAACACACCTAATTCTAAGGCATATTCAGGGCTGATGTTTTCTTTTACGCCAGCGTTTATTATAAGTATTTTACCTGATTTCTCTAAAAATGGATGGACTAAACGTAGGCCATGACTTTTAAATCCAGGCGGGAATGGATGGGTAAAACGTGGGATTCCAATTCCAAAAATGACATCTCCATTTTTCAGGTAAGTGATTTTACCTTCGAGTGGCTTTAGCTGACATTCTTTGTTCAGGAAGAATATATCACTTTTTTCAGTTGCTTCTACAGTACGTTCGCTATTAACATAAACAAAAGGAAGAGTAAGCCCTTGTTGGTACCAGTGCGTAAGATCCAAGCAAACTGAAAAAGAAGAATTGTTTTACTATGTATGCTTGTAGTGGTTGGTTAGACATAGTATAGGAATAATTCAGTCACCATTGGAACGTCTGCATGCAAAAAGAGGACTAGAGGGTACCTTTGACTTTTCAAATTTTATAAAAATAAAATAAAATGATTGCTGTATATATCTTTGTAAACATAAATGTTTCAGGATAGCTTTAAATTCAGAAAATTAGGAAAGGTTCAACTTGCAAAAGCTTTATATCTCATACGCTCAAAATCTCTCAAATTTATTTCTGAATCTGTAATAACTTAACTAAAAGGTTCAAATTCAACCCGATTGGACACTTGTGTGATAAGAAAAATCTATTTCGGAGAGACCACCTAAAAGGACTACTTCATAAATTCTTGGAATTACTTCAATTTTATGAATTCCTTAAATTCCCCGAATTCTCCAAATTTTTTAAATTGTCCAAATTTCTTAAATTCTCCCAATATCTTAAATTCTGTGAAATCCTTGATATTTTAAAATTCTGAATTTTTTTAATTCTAGAAATTATTCTAATTTTTTGAAATTAAAATGTCTAATACTTCAAAATTCATCCTGCTTGCAGGATTCACCACTTTGGTTGAGGAGTAATCTACTTTATAACGATGAAACATTTCTTTATTATTTTCTTTCAAACTTTTCTCGATTGAACCAGGTTTTTTATCATAGCCACGTACTACGTCAAGTGGCTGATGGGATGAGGATGTTATACGTTAACTTAATACGATATGTAAAATATTTTAGATGAAGTTGTTGGTACAAAAATAAGAGCAAGGTGTAGTTTGTAGTTTATCTTCTATCGCTATTATACTTAAATAGCGGTCACTATTGTTGAAAAATACAACAGTCACCTCTGATTGCTTTCTCAAAGCTAGGATCTGCCACCCCATATGTTCTTAGTCGCTCGCTTCCTGATTTTCGAGAAAGTTTCTGACAATGAGGCAGGTGTTTAATGAAACAGCCTTTTGAGCTGCTGCTAGTACTTTATTGAATCCTAAGTGTTCAAAATGTTTAGTGCACCTCGCCTGCATATTGCCTGTAGCCGAAATCAAAATAGCATGAATAGATGCATGCTTAACATTCCTGCATGTTGTCGTCACTTTATGCCTTAGAGAAAATTTGGGTTAAACCGACAAGCAATGTCAATGATGTAGACTCGACTGCCTTTTTTCTCGCATGATGATGTTAGGTCGATTGGCTCGGATGTAGCGATCTGTCTGGGTTGTAAGATCTCTCTATGTGGTAGTTGAACTACCATTTAAATCGCTGAATTACTGTGGTGCATTCAATGCTTTTTCATTTCTACGCAGTTGGTTCTGTTTAACATTTAAAGGCCGATGCTAGACCATTTGATAAACCCCAAGGAGTACGTCATCAAAACGTGCTTATACGTTTGCAAGTTTTTGTACACGCTTATACGTACGTGAAATTAACCTCCGTGCACTAATAGAACACCTCAACAACAAGGTTTTACCCACGAATTTGAATGCAACACCATCTGCGTCAGAGTTGGAAATTAACGTTAGACTGTGCATCTGTTTCAACTGTTAGAACACTGGGCTGTAAAAATACGCCTAAAATTCCATATTTATCTGGGAAGAGATCAAGATTCACCATAAAAGATCAGGTTGGATATGCATGCCAGCAAAGTAAGGTGCGAATTGGGTCGATTAGATCAATATAAATGAGAAAATGGAACCAAAAATTTTATAAACCGTGTTACTAAAATCATCCATCCTCTGTACATCGAGACATTGACACTTTCAATACTGAATGAGATTATAGACACACAAAGGCAAAGATTTGATGTTTTTACTGCCAGATTGCGTCGGTGAGAGAAAAGTAGGGCAAGAAGGCAACAAAGTGGAACCTTTCAGATAGAAGAAGGAGGATTCTATCGTGAACTGAGCGTAAAGGAAAATAACCACCAAGACAACAAAGTCCCTTAGTTGGAAGTTAAGACTAACTATTGCTTGGGTGTTTCGATAAAAACAAACAGAAGCAATTTAAAAGCTGCGTGGTTTTAACTAGAGAAAACAAGAGGTAGCAATAATCCTAAAATGTAGCTCACCAACTTTATAGCTTTAGATGTTACAGCAGTTTTAATAACAGCAAGTAACTGGAAAGCTCCAGGTCCGGACATGGTGCACAACTTCTAGTTCAAGTAATTGACTAGTGTGCATCCTGTGTTAGCAAGGTGTTTTCAGAAGATCATTAAACAGCCAGATGTGCTACCAGGATATATGCTCCAAGGTACTACGTATATGTAGCCTAAAAACCAGAGGCTTAAAGTCCATCTGAATTTCGAACGAAAGCCTGTCTTCCAGCAATTTATGAATGTCTTACAGCTATCATTTAAGATTAAGAATATTCTTATTGGGACGAGAATGACATCCTTATAGAAGGACAAAGAGGATGCTGTAAAAATTCACGAGGCATTGAAGGTCTAGTCAATACAGACACTGTTGCCATGACTCAATATCGGAAACATCAAAAGAGCTTGCACGTGGCATATATTGACTGCAAGCAAACGTTTCCTTCTGTGTTCCATAACTATTTGCTTCGAGTCTTTTCTTTTAACTTTTACTCGGACAAATCGTCTTTTAATCATTAGCAACGGACTAGATTCAGAATTGCTGAAGTAAGAATTTTACAGGATAATTTAATAGGATGTTTAAAATCTTTTGCGATTACGTTGAAGGTACATAATTAGGTGCATGGTGTAGTTTGGAGTTATACTTTGTACTTTCGTAATGTTTTCCCATACACAAAGCTACTGGGAGGTCTATTTATAGTTCAGTGGAGAAATGATAATAATACAATGGTAAAAAGTTTAGTTGCGTCTTGCTCAGGTGACTGCTAAGGTCTTTATTTTTCAAGTTCTGTTACCTAACTACAAACATGTTATAAAATGTCTATAAACTAACACAATTTTGAGATGAAAAAAAAATTATTCTGTCTTAATATTTTTCTGCATGACGAAATAATATGAAGTTGTCCTAAATCATCTCTGCTTGGCCATGTCAGCGATTTAAAAAAGCGATTTTTTTCTGAATAGTAAGTACCTAAGAATAAAACCTTAGATTTTTCGTATCAGGAAGTTACGTGAAGTCTTTATTTTACTTTATTGTTTCGTCGATTTTCTTTATCAAACCTGCATTAAAATGTAGTTCGTAAGTGATTGGTTGACCTGCTGTTCATGAGTGTCTATAGTCTGTCACGTAATTCAAGTACGGCCCCTTACTATAATATTGTTTAAACTTCATTTACTGATTGTATCAGTATAATTCTCTTCATCAGTTTTAAAAAGAAAATTGGTACATTGTTAAAGAAAATTGACATGTTGAGGCGAAATAGCATGGAGTGGGGTAATACGGCATAATGATGTGCGGAATATCATATAAATGAGGCAAAACGATACAATTTGTGGACAAGTAGCATAAGGTAAAAAAATATTGAGATGAATGCCGGCTGCTCTAAGGCTGATATAATTTTATATTTACTAATATTAATAACGAGGGCCGATAAACTGAAGCCAAGAGCAGGAATGACCCTCATTTTCTCTATGTAAGAGAAAGAGAGAAAAATGTTAGGGAAAAACCCCAAATATCTAGAATTTCTATAGAAAGAGATAGTTGTAAACAATAATAATTTTTTTGACAACTAGGCTTATGAAATTTTGGTAATTATTACCTCGCTCTAGATACAAAGTGCGTAAAATATTCAATATTAAACAACAGAACTATATACAATTATTGAAAGACAGTACTTTTAGCACTAATACTAAATTCATTAAAAAATGATATTCGTTAACTTTAGTTGAAAATCACCATACTCTCGATCTATTTGAAATGTTGGAAATAATTGAAACATTCGGAAAAAGCGCATTTTTATTTTATTTATTTATATTTTATAGCTATTTTTCAAGAGAAAAGTTAAGTGGTTGGTAGAGGCACTTTGATGTTTCTTTCAAAACTTTTTTGATATTAGTAACTATTTTATTTATTGAAACTTTGTACACACACTATTCACATCAAATACAATTAGGAAATTTTGTTAAATTTTAATTCCATTTAAAACATGTCTGGTACGGCTGCCTGAAGTTAACTCTGCTCAAATCTGTTTGACATGAAATCTCCAATTCTAAACTTCTGAAATGAAAAAAATTCGCAATAATATTGAAGAGTAGAGTTGTAGTTATGGTCGGGACCGCAGAAATTAAAATCCGAAAAAAATAATAAAAAATAGCTGTTTTGAAATTTTTCCACTTTTTTAACATCAATTGTTTGACAAAGGGTTAAATATTAATTAATAATAATTCTGGCGGTTTGGACGATAAGCACACACGTGCGGAATAATCTGTGAAAGTTTAAGCCGGATTCGTCCAATAGTTTTGTCTTATCATGTCAACCAGGTCCCCAAATGCTTCGGGAAAAACCTGTATATTTTCTTTTCTTCTAAAATGCATAAAAAAAATTATGATTTTTTTAGATTTTCCTGAATTTTCCGACCAAAATAACCACTTCCTCATGAAACTACCTATTTTTCACTAAAAAAAGTAAAAACGAGGTTTAGGTTTCCTTGGCAATAATGACTCACTTTATTGATCATACCATATAAATAAGTTTTTATTTTTAAAATGTTACTTGCGACTAAAACAATGCAGAAAAGTAAAATTTTTTAGAAATTTTCAAATAAATTTTATAAGCGGCTTGCATCTTGGTCCATTTCGTTACCCACCTATAGTTCTTAAAACTATTTTTATTTCTTAAATAAATGTTTATGAGAAAATATAAAAAATCATTAAGGAAAAAATCCTTATAACATACTCTTTGAGCACCTTGAACTATTTGATTCAGATTTTAAAATAAACATGAGCCGACTAATAAATTAGTTTATTTGATTGAGGAAAAGTAAATAATTAAAAAAAAATGTTTTAAAAACGTACAATACTTGCATAATTTTATAGGTGAAGTATTAAAATTTTTATCAAACTCATCTAAACTACAACTAATTATTCCATTCTTTGTTTTTACCTTTACTGCAAGATAGCCGTTTAGCTAAAATTAATATGTTTAAGCATTGGAAGAAGGTTAAATATAATTTAATTTGAAAAAACTGCAGGACTATTTAGAAAATAAATCTTGATGTTGTTTTTTTTTCAAAACTAAAAGGTTAAACGATACCAAAAATTACAGAAGAAATCGCAAATGTTCAATATTTTTCTAAATAATAATAAATTATTTTAATACTAAAGTTTGATAACTTCCAATACTTATTACATTACTGAGTGATACGAGGGTAGTTCAACAAGTCCTTAGAATTACCAACAGATGGCGCGCGAATCGCTCCAAATCATCTGCTTTCAGTCAGCACCACTCCCGACTAGATATATGGTGCAGTCACAGTCCACATCTTCTGAGTTTA
>NC_046664.1:57354855-57367005 GCF_010883055.1 Belonocnema kinseyi
AAAAAAAATTCTCTTTCATCACGACAACGCCCGAGTTCACACATGCTTCGTTTGAATGGCTAAAATTGAAGAACTAAAATTCGAATTGGTCGAACACCCACCATATTCACCAGATTTAGCCTCTAGTGACTTTTTCTTATTTCCAAACTTGAAAAAATGGCTCGGTGGAAAGAGATTTCCAGACAACGAAGACGTCATTGTCTCTGTAAGTGCTTATTTTGAGGAACTTCCGAAAACGCACTTTTCTGAAGGATTAAAAAAACTTGAAAAGCGATTGACCAAGTGTATAGAGCTCCAAGGAGATTATGTTGAAAAATAAAAAAAAATTTACCCAAAAAAAAATGTTTTTATACTTCATTCTAAGGATTTATTGAACTATCCTCGTACGTGGCAAAAAATAAAAAAAATGCAAGGAAAAATTGCTAATTGTGAAAATAAATGTTCAGTTTTACCTGCATCCGCCAAATGTTTACGATCGTGAATAAAATTTTTAAAAATATGTTTTTTCCTTAAGGGAAACACGTATTAAACTTTATTTGGTTTGCATCATTGTAGAAAAAATTTTTTTTAGGTTTGAAAACATTCCCTGCCGATATACGTGAAAAATAAAAAATAAATAGGACCACCCTACTCACTATTTACGCTAGGTGGAAAGATAAAAGTCTTGATAAACACAAGTAAATTTTCTTGATAATGAAATTGGTTTATTTATTCCTTTTTCTTCACAAGTTTTTCTTTATATTATTCTGATCCTAAGCTATTTTGTTTTCTAAGTGAATTCCATTGAAAGAGGAAATTTTTTTATTTTAGCTCTTTCTATTGAAGAATATAAATATAAATCAATTAAAGATTGTAACATGTAGCATCATATATTCATAGTAGATTTGAAATGTATTGAGATAATTTTTGTTGAGTGCAGATTCCATACCGAAAACAGGATAAAAGTTAATTGTTAATTTTGTCATTTTTTTCTATGTCACATAAATAAAGAAGTATATCAACATGTACTCACAGTTTGATCAAAGATACCGGGAAAATAGATTTTTGTTGATACAAAGTCATCTCTGCCGAGGCTTTGACAGTTCTACCCCCCCCCCCTCTCCCAACCCTCCCTTATTAACTGAAGTTTTTGGTGGGACTGACGTTAGAACTACAATCTCCACCATTTGACGATTTGATACTTAAGTTTGACATGATTTCGACTTAGAAAATAAACTTATTGCTTAAAGGTGTTAGTTGGGCGTATAATCTAAACAATGAATAATACAAACTACAAAGTAGCCTCGGAAAGGACTGGAACTTTTAATGACAAAAGGCATGCACACGGACAATCTACAGGTCATGCTTCAGGCAACGAATGGAGACTGGGTGTTTGGAATGCTAGGGGAGTAAATGATCTCAAGGTAAAAGAATTGCGTGAAACTATGGACGTGAAGAAACTAGATATTTTATGTGTGCCCGAAACAAAGAAAAAGGGATGCGAAACTGAAGACATAAAAAATGGCGTGTTGAAAGGCGGATTTGAAATATCGTCAGGAGTAGACTGTGAATCACATGGTAAACAAGGAGTGGGTCTCATTTTAAATGAAAGAGCAAAGCAGCATTTCGGAGACCATGGCTTCGTGTCTCCCAGACTGCTGTGGGCTAGAATGAAAGTAGGAAGTAGAAGACTATTTATTATAGCATGCTACGCGCCGGTTGATAGTGATCATAGAGAAGTAAAAGACGCCTTCTGGGACACTTTAAATGACACAATAAACATCTGCGAATATGGGGAAAGATTAATTCTACTAAGAAACATGAACGGTTGGGTGGGGATCCAAAATCAGGATACAGAAAGAGTATTAGGTAATTTTGGGGATTCAAGAACAAACTACAACGGAGATAAACTAGTTGGTCTATGCTTAGAAAGGGGTCTCTTTATTACAAATACTTGGTTTAGGCAGAAAATGATCCACATGTACACCTGGTCTAAAGGAAATAGCCGCAGTATAATTGACTTTGTTGTTGCGGATGAAAGACTCAGAGAGTTAGTCAAAGATACAAGGGTCATGAGGGGTTCTGAATAAAATACTGATCATTACCTTCTGATCTCAAAAATTAACTTAGGTCGGGGTTGGAGAAAAAAGAGACCCAAGAAAGCAAAAGAAACGCGAATCAAAATTGAGAACCTACAGAAACCGGATGTGAGAATAGATTTCCAAAATTAGATAATCGAAAGCATAGATAGGGCAACCTGGGAGGACCGTATAAAAAACAAAGATTTAGAGGGCGCCTGGACAATGTTACGGGATATCCTTGTTAGGTGCATGATCGCAGTGTGTGGTACCGCAGTTGTAGGAAGAATTTCTGGTGATGCGTGGTGGAATGATGAAATTCAGGCTGCCCAAAAAGCAAAAAGAGAAGCGTACAAGAGAACTTTGAACATCGCAGGTCTTAGCAATGAGGAAATAAGTAGACGTAGAAATGATTATAGACGCGAAAACAGGATACTTAAACAATTAGTTAAAGAAAGTAAAGATACAATTAGAGCAGAAGAAGAGATAAAAATACAAAATGACTTTGAAGGAAGCATGAAACTACTTTACAAAAAAATGAAAGGAAACAAAAGTACAGAAATTGTCAACATGAGAAATAGTAGGGGGAAAATGGTATATGATGCAGGCGGAATACTAGAGGCTTTCAGAGACTATTTTAGGAAACAATTCGGAGATAAAGCTATAGGACACCACAACTGCGATGTTGAACACGATGCGATGGAAAACTCAATTGAAAAAGTCTGTGTCACTGAGGTTAGGAATATAATTAAGGACTTGAAAAACGGTAAGGCTGCCGGGGCAGACGGTATTAACGCTGAAATGCTTAAACACGGTGGCGAGTACATACCACATAGAGTTTGTGAATTGATAAATTTATGTTTCGAGATGGAAGACGTCCCAGACGATTGGAAAAAAGCTATTATCGTACCAATATACCAGAGAAAGGGAGATAAAAGCGAGTGCAGTAATTACAGAGGGATTAGCTTATTAAGCGCCGTAAGTAAAATATATTCAAAAATACTTATTCGTAGGGTAATGATAATAACAGAAGCAAAGATTTGGGAAGTCCAAAGTGGGTTTATGCCAGGAAGGTCATGTACGGATCAAATATTTAGCTTAAGGCAAATAACAGAAAAAAGTTTGAGAGTAGGAAAAAAAGTTTTCTGTGCTTTTGTTGACCTAGAAAAAGCTTTTGTCAAGGTAGATAGAAGTAAACTTTGGGAAGTCCTGAAAGAGTATGGAGTCAATGGATGGATTCTACAAGCTATAAAAACAATATACACAGGTAGCAAAGCGAGTGTAAGAGTGAATGGGAAACTGAGTGACTGTTTCGATATTATTCAAGGAGTTAGACAAGGATGCGTTATGTCTTCATCGTTATTTATATTAGTTATGGACAAGTGTTTAAGCATGGCTCTCTTCGGCGAAGAGCGTGTGGATCTCAAACCAGTAAGGGAACGAGGGTTAGCGTTCGCAGATGATAAGGTTGTTATGGCAGAGTCTATCGAAAACCTACAAAGAATGTTGAATAAACTAGATGCAAGAATGGGCTTTAAAATTAACGCAAATAAAACAAAAACTATGGTGTTCGAAGGAAGGAGTGAGAAAACACAATGCAATATTTTATTAAATGCTGAGAGAATTGAACAAGTTGATAAGTTCGTATACCTTGGTAGCTTATTTACTAGGGACGGGAAGATAGATGAGGAATTAGATAGACGAATAAATGGCGGTAAGAAGGTTATTGGTAGAGCAGGGCTCCTTATCAAAAGTAAAAATATTGTTACGGTCCCCATAATTGAGAACCACTCTGAACACGTGCACGGGCCCTCCACCAACATCCGGACCACCTGCTCATGGACGGTCTCCAGGCCTGGAGATACCTCATCCTGGTGAAGGGTGCACCCCGCATCCAGCAGCAGCCACTCACGAGCCATCGCAGCCAGCCTCAGTCCATGCAGTGCCTGGACGGGTTCCTAAGGAAGAGCAACCGGAGCCTTCCCATCCGAGGGTTCCCCTCGACCGCCTCCAGCTCCAGTAGCAGCCGTCGTGGCTAGTAGCCTCTGCCCAGGAGGGTACGACCGGCTCGCCACACGACCATCCACCAGAATCCCAGTGTTTAGTAGCCTCTGCCCCCGGGGTGGGGGGGGGGTACAACCGACTCGCCACTCACAACTAGCAGGCTAGGACACGTGGTTAGTGGCCTCTACTCCGGAGGGTACGAACGGCCCTCCACGCGGTATCGTGAGACACGTCGTCTCACATACCGAACACCTATCAACCCACAACATGATTTTTAGGTCAAGTCGCGTTCAGCCACCACCCACGTAACCCGGCTTGTATCAATATATCAAATAAAGCTAAAATGGCAATACATAATTCTATATTTGTACCGACTGTACTATACGGTAGCGAGACATGGACTTATCAAGAAAAAGATAAGAGTAAAATTAACGCAATTGACATGAGATTCAGGCGCATAATAAGCGAGAAAACCCAAATGGACAAAGTATGTAACGAGATAATTCTAAAAGAATGTGGTGCGGAAGAGACGCTAGTAGACACATGGGAAAGTAATCGGTTAAGATGGTTCGGACATGTTGAGAGAATGCCAAATGAACGACTAACGAAACAAGTGTATCAAGGTAAAGTAAATGGCAGCGTGCCCAGAGGTAGACCGCGGAAAGAATGGTTAGAATGTGTGAATGAGACCGTACTTAGAAGAGACATAAGAAGACACAGAAACATGAGAGCCTGCATGAAAAAATGCATGGACATAAAAGAAGCTAGAGAAGTATGCCAGGATAGGAAAATAGCGGAAAATAGTTAATAAAAAGAGTGTCAGTAGAGTGAATGACGCCTGAAACAAAGACCTTGGCTGTTAATGGACCTAAGTGGGGACCCTTACATAACGACTTCGTAAGTTTCTTCGCTTGGGGTGATTGCTAGAGAGATTGATCAGCAGCCTGGGTCGGAGCATTGTTGCGGAACGAACGTCTTATTTACTTAAATAGCACGAGAATTCTGGATCAATCTGAAAAATCTCTGTCCCTTCCACACACTACTCCTTTCCCCTGTCGAGTGAGTCATGCCTACCCCGAAAGGAAAATAATAATAATGAAAAATCAAAGACATTCAGTCTTGTAAAATGCTCAAAATTGAAAAAAAGATGCATAATGATTCTTCTACATTTTATTAAATATTGTCATAATTGTACACACAATTAAATATTAGGCAATTTTATTTATTTTACCATAAGTGCAACTTAATATCGATGCCACTTTAAAATATAAGAGCCTTTATAAAAACAAGCAAATTAACTGTGAAAACGGTATTAGCTTCGCTGGTGCCTTTTCCTCCATAAAGTTATTATTTCTACTCTTGGCTCCGTATTATTTTCAAACGTGAATAAAAATTACTCATTAAGCCCCTGTTAAGGAAATCTTACTTTTAGTTTTTTATTGGGATAATTAAGTATATTCTTATTAACATTATTAAAAATACAATATTCATCGGCATATTATCTTCAGTTTGCTATTAAAAAAGCATCTTATAATTAAACATCGTGTAACATTCATTACTGTACAAAATCTTTTAATTTTTTTTTTAACTCGCCTTAATTGACTGAACATTATTAGTTACATTACGTGCCTAAATAGTCAAAACAAGAAATAAACCCTGTGGAAACTTTCTCACAAAATAGTACAAAAAACTAAAACTATTTTTGTGGAAACCTACAAATAAGTTTTTACTTTTAACAGTTCTTTTTCAGTTTTCAGTTTTATTTGATTTTAGATTTAATTTTCTCCAAGAATTTACAAAAAAGACCAACTACGAGAATTATCAGAAATGTGTAGGCCTTGCAGCCCGAAAGCTGCCCTTTTTAGACCTAGGATGACAAATATTTTGAATATTACTATATGATAATTTAAAATAAAGATCTGTCAATGATCTATCTTACAAAAGAAGCTTTCATGTTTAAAATTTGAATATATGTGAGAAAATTTAGAACTTTTTTGTAAAAATATATTTAAGAAAAACTGCAAGCCTAAGTCTATATATATTTTTTAATAATAATCACTGTTTTTAATATTCTAGCATCCCTTTAATGCATGAAAATAGACGCCTTTTTATCAATAGAGAACATTTACACATGTTCATTCAGAATGTCCTGATTGCAAATATTCTATATGTTCAATAACGTTGAAAGGTGTGCTTTTATTTTTAATATAAACTGATCTAATATATATTCCATTTGATCATTAATTAATTTTTTATTTGTTTATAAATTTGTATACATATTGATACTTTTCATGTAATATAATAGTTTTATTTATAACTTTTGAAATTATATCACGGAACATTTTTCAGTTGATAGAATAATTATAAATAAATAAATTTGAATACTGGAAACCCTTTTTTCTAGTCCGAACGTGAAATACCAGTCGAGAATTATCAACAAACATTTGTATTTTAATTCAAGAATACAAAAATAAAACATTTTAAATGATTGTATTTTTTTATTGTTAACTCATAACAATGTTTGACAGTTGAATGTTGAAAATATTAAATTTGTAAAGATTAAAAATTGCATAATAAATTTGCAATATTAGTCAACAATAGAAAATAATTCAATAATTTCAAATTTCTTATTTTTGTATTGTTTAACGGAATAAAAATGTTTGTGGCTCTTTCTCGACTGATATTTTATGTTTGAATTAAAAACAAGGTTTTTCATTATTAAACTTTATTTATTTATAATCACCTATGCTTTCCAGGGCGTCTCTACCTTTTCGGATGAAAAAAGCGATTTTTTGAAAGTCTTTTTATGGAGATAGATTTATTTATTTTGTTACCAATATTTAAAGGTTCAATTGCCACATATTTCAAGAACATATTTCAACAATTTTTTCCTCAAATTGAATGAAACAAGATTTAAAAATAATGATGTTTTAACTATAAAAAAATCACAAGAAACACGAACGTTCAAACCCACTATTCTTACATCTTGAATTATTCGTAAAAATTTGAAAGCAATCGGCAAAGCCGTTTTTGAGATATCTTACTCACTAACTTTGAAAAGCTTGTTTGGAGAAAAACGCGTTTAAGTTCAAAAAGTTGAAAGTCTGTAAAAAAATGTATATATCACCACTTTTAAATCTTTACTTTCAGTGAGTCATTAATTTTCCGGACCATATGTAGGAAAATGTGATAAAAAAATTCATTTTTTAAAACCCAAACAGGTAGGGACCCCTACAGAATATATCAGTTTTGTCATTTGCTTTTACAGTACGTTCACTACTAACATAAACAAAAGGAAGAGTAAGCCCTTTTCGGTACCATTCCGACAGATTCAAGCAAACTGAAATACAAGAGCTTTTTTTTACTATATAAAGTTGTAATGTTTTATTAGATACATCATAGAAATAATTTCAATCGCCATTGAAATATTTGTATCCACAAAGAGGTCTAGAGGGTATTTTTGACTTTTTAAATATCATAAAATTAATTTGACTAATTCTGGTAATTCCTTAAATCCACGAAATTTCTGTAAAATTCTAGATATCTCTTAATTCTTTCAAATTTCTGAATTCCCTGAATTCCTTGTATTCCTTGAATTACTTGAATTTCCAGAATTATTTAACTTACTCGCATTCTTTAAATTTCTTGAATTATTCATATTAATTGAATTATTTTAATTTCTTGAATTCTTGGAATACCTTGAGTTCTTTCAATTTCTTTAATTCTTAAAATTCCTTATAGTTTTCGATTCCTTTGAAATCATTTATTTAGATTGTTAGAAATCATTAAATCAATTATTAAATGGAGTGTATATTTATTGAAAAAATATTAGCATCTAATAAAAACTGTGCTGAAATTTGTTGAACTGTTAAAAGCTGGTTTTTTGTAATTTTTCAAAGTTGCCTATTATATGAAACTTATTCAATTTGTGTTTTACCGAAAAATGGTATTAACATCAGTGGTAACTCATGATTAAGAAATTTAAATAAGATTAAAAACAAATTTAAAATCCAATTTAACGTCCAATGATCGAGTTTATGTTCAAAATTCCTGAAATGAAAACAAGAATCCCACGATTAAATTTGAAAAAGCTTAAATAAGTGTTCCTATAGCAATTTGAAAAATAGAATAATAATTGTCATGAAAAAGAAAAGAAAAAAGTTCTTTTTTAGGCAAAAAAATAAAATAAAAAAAGAGGAAAGAAAAAACAACTTATTAAATTCCCTTTCTTCTCTCTTTTATTTCTTTTGTCTTTTTTACTTTTATTGTTATCCAATTAAAATTTAAAAAATAATTATCAGGTATCAGAGAAAGAGCCTTGATAAGCATGCTGTATGATTGCTGAAACGTTGATGATTTTTTGATAATAAAAATTTAAAAAAAGCAATAAGATAGAGTAAGAAGGGGATTTAGTTAGTTGCCTTCCTAATTTTCTTGATTCTTTTTTTTTTTTGTACAAAATGAGAATTTTTTTATTTTTTTTTTTAAACAAGTTTTAATTTTTTTCAAATTGCTATAGTAAAATTTTATGGTGGTTGTTTAAATTTGGCCGTTGGATACATGGTTTTATTTTCAAACATTTTGCACATTAAGATGTAAATTTCACCTTATTCTAATATTGTCTAATCGAAAGAGTTCATGGGGTAAATTTTGAAACATATTCAATATTTTTTTATATATTTCGATTGCACTTCTTAATATATTAGAAAAAAATAGTTTTGAATTAGAAATGATCTTCACAATTTTGAAAAATATATTAGGATCATTCGTATATTAATTTAATTGAAAATTACAGTTAATCTTTACCATTGCGCTTTTCTCCAAGTGGAAATTTTGACCAAAAATTGTCTTTTTTGGGCTGAAAATTGAATTATTTTAGAAGTATTTAAGCTATTTTGTTGAAAATGCCTCTTTTAGATTGTAAAATTAGTCTGTTTTGTTCTAGAATTCAACTTATTTTTTTAAAATTCTTTTTTTTTGGTTTAATTTAATTAATTTAAATTGAACATTGAAACATTTTTAGCTTAAAACATCAACTACTATACTTTTCATCAGGAATTAATTTTTAATCGAAGATTTATCACTTTGTACGAAAATTCAACTATTTTACTAAACATTTTCTTTTCCTTACTGGAAAGTTATTAATTTTAATTTTTTTAATAATTTAACTAAAAATATATTTTTCCACTTTTCGATCTAAACGGATAAAAATGAAATTATACAACAAAAAATCTTAAAAATTGAAAGCAGAAATGTGTTGAAATGTGGCACAAGAGGATGCTAAATATGCACAATCAATTTATTAATTGGTCCATATTGGTCCCCTATTGATTAATCATATTTTTTAAATTGTAAAATATTCTTATTTCCTGAATCTTTTTCAAACAATGAGAAGGCAGTGTTTTCAAAATGAAGGCAGACTAGCTTAGACTCACAATTTCATAATGCGACCTTCTTATCATTTCAATAGAGGTAAAAATGTTACAACATCACATCGTCTTACCAAATTTGTCTGTTTTTACGATTTCTATGTTTATCACTTTATAAAATTATTATAGAAATTCTAAATAATTTTCTTTTCACTAAGAAATTAGTTTTTTACTATTGAATTAGAAAATATTTCAAATACTAGAAGAAGTAATTTTCTACCAATCCTTAGTACTTATTCTCCTTGTACCTGAGCAATTGAAGCAAAATTTTAAACAAGAAATGACATTTTGAGCAATATACTTGAATTTTAAACCAAACTCATGAATCTTTGACAAAGAAAAATGTATTCTCAAGAAAAAGAATAATAATTGAAAATGCCATAAAAAATCATTTAATCTCAAAAAAGTTAAATTAAAACAACAAAAATGAACTTTTTACCCAAATAATTAAATTTTATATTTGAAAAAGGCATGTTTTGAACAAAATAGTGGATTTTTAACGGATAAGGCTCAATTTTCGAGCAAAAATGGAATAGCTGCATTTTTAATCAAATAAAGTTCACTTTTAGCAAGAAGATGAAATTCCAATGATTTTATTTATATTTTTGTATTTAGATAAATAAGCTTTCTATCGAAAATTACAAATTTCTAAGATAAGAATAAAATTTTTTACCCAACAGATGCATCTTTTAATTTCTTTTAAAAAAACCTTTTCCCTTTAAGAAAACCTTTAAGAAAATATATATTTAAGAAAATATATGAATTTTAAACCAAGTTTGGAATTTTAAAATTTAAATTTAAAAATTCATAAAATTAAAGAAATTCATAAATTAAAATTTTCAATGGATATCGTGATATCGAGAGTATCAAGATATTATTAATGAGAAATTTGCGCATTTTTGGAGTAAACAAAAATTTTTTTCTGGATTTTTTATGTGCCTTGTGTTATGTTTCGGAAGATTTAATTTGTTTATTGTAATCGATATTTTTTACAATCAAACAAAAACTATTCGTCTTATAAAAAAATATAATTGATAAATTTGTAGCTCTTTTTTGGTTATTCAGCTTTTGTCTATTTATTTTTCCACAGCTTGTGTCGTTTGTCCAAAAATTAAATTTTTAATTTAATTTTATGATTTTCGGTTACATAAAAAACTTCGCGTTGCATCAAAAAATAATTGAAGAGAAATTTTTGGATTTCTCAAAGTGTACAACTTTTTTGGTTATTTTCTCTTTGTAACTTGTTTCGTTTTTTCAAAAATTTAATTCTTTTATTTTTAATGTCATTTTTCTCGATAAAAATAAAAATTACGCATCATATCAAAAGTTTTTCTTGAAAAATGTTTAGTTCTTTTTTGTTTGAACATATTTT
Organism: Belonocnema kinseyi; assembly: GCF_010883055.1. Lineage (NCBI taxonomy): Eukaryota > Metazoa > Arthropoda > Insecta > Hymenoptera > Cynipidae > Belonocnema > Belonocnema kinseyi. Next base: position 57,365,718 of record NC_046664.1, read on the forward strand.
ATGAATTATTTTTATTCGTAACTTGTGCCGTTTGTCCAAGAATTTAATTTTTTTATTTAATTATTAGTTTTTACAAAATTATTGACAACAAATTTGTGGATATTTTTTGGATGGATAATTTTTGTACAAACATCTTTTTTCGTAGCTTACATCGTTTAAACACAAAATGGCATTTTTAATATTTTATGTTTACAAACATTTATTTGATGATTTTCAACTATTCAAACAAATAGAGTTGTTTTATTATAGATTATTATATATTTAAATATATTGTTAAAAAACTTTTTAGTCAAACAAATTCTTGTCTTTGAGTTATTTTTTTAACCTTAATTATTTCAGAAAAAAATTTAATTTTATAAAAAAAATCTTCTAACGATAAAAATAGAGAGTATTTCCTTATGCCAAGAGTTAAGAGATTTTCGTTTGCTTATGAAAACTGAATTTTCGTGTTTTTATCAGAAATGGTGCAAGATATCATAAATAAGTAAGAGAACTTTTCGTAAGACTCTCTTAATTGCGCAAAATATTTTCTTAACATTTTTTGTATCTATTGTTTTTTTCAAGAAAAATGCAAGAATTAGATTCTATGGAAAATAAATCCTTCTCGGCACAAAAGTTATTTAGACATCACAAAGCTCACAAGATATTTTCCTCATAAAAGTCTAAATTCAACAAAAAATTGGCAAACAATATAAGTGAGGGATTTTTAAAAAAATCGACTTTTAGTATTTTCAGAAAAACGTAAATAAACCATAAACTCTACCAGAATCTTGAAATAAATATAAAATATCTCAATTAGGTCAAAATTTACATAAGTTTAAAGAAAAATTTTGGGGTTTTTTTAAAAACAAAAACTAAAAAATTCAAATACGCAAGAATCTGTATAAAGATTTGTTTTTACAAATCGCAAAAATACTTATCGTCTAATTTTTTTCTAAAAAACAACATATTTCGTCGTTGAGAGATTCTGCAACTTCAATTGTACAATTTAACTGATTACAAGTGAAACTCGACTAATGAAATTAAATACAAGGAATTCACTACGGATCGACAGAAAATGTCTATAGATTTGATACTGGAAAGCTACACATTTTTTCGTGAAAATATAGGAATGTATTTATGGCTTTTTGCATATTGATATTAATTGGAAGAAGCTTATATAAGTGTTAAGCTTCACACATAGAAATGTTCAAGTGATGATGATTGTGTAACCTTTTCTGTGACATTGGGGGAATGTTAACTCAATATTGTAAATCTCGTGAACATATGACTATATATGTTATGTATA
>NC_046664.1:57367105-57420437 GCF_010883055.1 Belonocnema kinseyi
GAATGTGTGTGTGCGGGTGTGTGTGTGTGTGTGAGGCTGTGTTGGATTATATTTTATTACCCTACCAAAAAAACGTATTTACAAGTTAATAATTGTAAATAAAAACAAAACAATTATTTGGATACCTGAACAATTTCACCTTATTCTATTCACTGTTCAAATAATCTTTTTTCTGGTCGTTATGCACCAACAGCAATTTGGTGATGAAAAATATTATTTCAATAAAAATTTTTAAAATCAAGGAAGTCGTAAAGAAGTGGGGTCAAAGTAGCGGTTTACATTCTTTCCCAGTGATTTTAAGGTAACCCTTAAAATAAGTTTTTCTACTTTTTCTGTTTAGGATATTTGTTCAAAAATTATTGTAAACTCATTTCCAACAGTAATAGTATAGTAGAAAACTCTACGATAATGTGTATTGTTTGGGAATGACGACATCCTTGCTTGAATCTGTAAAAGATTTTTAAAACACCCCTGAAATAAATGTGAACACTTCCTTATTGACTCGTTTTCCACATTTATTATAAATTAATATCCGAACCCATTAGAATATTTATAAAATCCTTGGCCATTTTTGTTTTTACTAAATATCGTTTTCCTTGTCTAAATCTTTCAGATATGTGAGGCAAACCAGCTAAATAAATTCAAACATTTTTTCCGCCAGGATATGTTTTCCACGTTTACGTTAAATCGATTTCCGACCTAAATTTTATGATTAAAAACTCCTGGGAAATTTTTTTGTATGTTCTAGTACTCGAAAAACTAAGTGAAATGTATTTTTTTAACTGCGCAAAACACTTGGAGGGGGTGAAATAGCCCCTCAAAGATAGGGGTCTCAAGTTTCGATTTTATAGATTTCTGTATAAAACCCAAATTGATTTCTATCAAATCTATTGGAAAAGTTTCCTCATGATGAAAGATGGATAACTTAGTTTTCTCAAACAAACAAAATTAAGTAGTTAAACCACTCCTACATATATTCAAAGTTGTGCTAAAAATGTTTAAAATCACAGGAAAAAATGTGAAAAAGAAAATATTTGCTTCGAAAGAAAATGTAAATAAAAAATAATAGGGGTAGCGACCCCCGATGACATTTTATTTTTTGTCTATGATAATGTATTCTTTCCAAACACAATTTTATGTAATTAATAATACACACAATAATATTATACTTTCTAACTACTTCTAACTATTTCTAACTACGTTTTAATAACAGTACTAACAATAGTAACACAATAATGAGAACACAATACAATTGTTTAAATTTGTGTAAATTGACTTAAAGCAATTAAGAAGATAGTTTTATAAACAACGAAGCAAAATAGGATTTATCCAGCATGAATAAAAAAATTACGTGGTGGTAAACCACCCCCTAATTATGTATGAAATTGCAAAATATGTCTAAAATCGAGCAAAAAAATCTGATTTTAAGGAATTGCAATATCAATTTAACTATCAGAAAAAATATTAATAAGATTCAGTCTTTGGTGCATAATTAATTAACCTTGCCAAGATATACTAATCTTCTTAAATATTCATGGTACAGAAGCGGATTTATTGCAAAATATCATTATTGTTTGAAGTGTGAAAAATAAATATTCAATATACTGTCCAGAATTCAAAATATTGTAAATTTAACCTGAAAGTTTTATTTTGGTCCATAAAATACGTATACTTTTAAACAATTGTAATGGTAATTTTTTTATACAAATAGTTTAGACATGGTTTCCCTTTTCATGTGCATGGACTATATGTCACTTTCTTCGTTATACAATTATTTTCCCAATTGCGTTTGTGTATGGAAAGTATATATTATCATAGATACAAAATAAAAAGTTGTATGGGTGGCTACCCCATCTTTTTTCTTTACTTTTTAGCGAAACGCGTCGACTTTATTTTGATCTCGTGCAAAATATTTTTTTTCTCTACTTTTTCCCGTGAAATAAAAAATTTGTAGCACAACTATAAATATATTAAGGAGTGGTTTACCCTCTTTATTTATTTCGCAAAAATTATGCTATTTATCCTTTATCACGAGAAAACTTTTGCAGTAGGTTTGATTGAACAAAATTGTAAAAATATAAACAAAATATATCAAGATATATTTTGATTTTATTAAAGTAAAGTTTTTAGAAATCAATTTAAAATAAGCGTGGGAAAATTAACTTAGCGGGAATAGTCTGGCTGCCAAGTCAAGGCCATAGTTATCAATCCGGCAGTGGCGCGACGATGGCAGCTAGGTTTGGTCCAATACTGGTACCCAGTGTTGGGCCGACAATGGCAGCTAAACCTTGGCTGCCAAGTGCAGGCCATTGTTATCATTCCGTCATTGGCACGATAATGGCAGCCGAGCTTCGGCAATATTTTTGCCGACTGTGGGCCAATGTTGGGCCGTATGTGGCTTCGCACTTGGGACCAGATTCAACATTCTTATTGATGCTTCTTCAGTATCCCAAATTTTCAACTCGATGTGGCTCCTCGTGTGAAAATAAGTTGGGAAATAAAAAAAGCAAAATATTTTCAAGAATGAGAGCTTCGCTAAGGCTTATAATATTGTATATTTACCAATATAATTAACTAGGGCTGCTAAACTGAAGCCGAGAGCAGAATTGACCCTCATTTTCTCTATGATAGAGAAAAGTGATGTTCCAAGGGATTCGTGATCGTAGAAAAACTAGTGACAAACTTCTGCCGATTTCTGAAAGTTGCACTGTAATTCCTATCTTTATAGCCACTTAAGGGTCGTTCAAAGAAGGTTAATCATTTGGTGGGGAAGGGGTTGCCGGATGTTTAGGCGCTTAGGACAATAGAATAATGAAATTTCCATTACATTTTTGTCGATTCATCAAGTGAGCAGGCATATTGAGGCAGGCATATTTTGTGAGCAAAGCACAAATATTTTCGGTGCGTTTAGACACTAACTTGTTTTAAATGTAACTAACATTATGATCTCGATTTGATGCACGAAATAATTTTCAATAAAAAATAAAAAATTTGTAATAACTGTTAATTCTTTATGCTTATTTTTTTATTAGTTTTATGGTTATTTAGATATTATTTTTCTAAAAATCTTCAGAAAATTGAATAAGATTTTTGACAATTACAGATATGTATGTCAACTGAAAATCTGAGAAAAATAGTTCATATTTAATAAAGTCATTGTATTATCAACTAACAACAGATAATTTTTTAAGAAAAATGTAATAGCTAATATTTCGATTCAAAAGTTTACAATTTTAGTTTTCAAAAATTCTGAAATGTTGCCAACAAAAAATATTAATTTCAGTGCAAATAGAAACATAGTTACATTTTAAACTGAAGGTAGAAATGTTGATAATTCTGGACCAAAATAATAGATATTAAACTAAAACAAGTTACTTTCCAAACAAGTAGCTTCTAGCTTAAGCAAGTGATCAAGTTTTCAATAAAAAAATATGAACTCTTAACGAACAATGTTAAAATTGCGACTTTAATGAAAAGAAGATTTTAATTTCAATCGTAAAACAGTTTAATTTAGTGAAGAAAAAACGAATTTTTAATAATGATTACAAAAAAACTTTAGTTATATCTTGATTTGAAGGAAAAAATCACTTCCGTTACAAATTAGAAATTTCTAAAGACTATTTTTTAAAATTTTGATTGTTTATTTGAATTTTGAAAAAACTTTGAAAGATTGTAGAAAATTTCACATTGGGTCTAAAAAGCATCTAGAAATATTCCCCTTTTTTCTATTTTAAAGTATTTTACAACATTTTAGAAATAATTTTAGTAATTTGAAAGATATTAAGAAATTGTTGACGCTTGGACAACATTTAAGAATAATTGCTAAATGTTCGCAAATTCTAAATATCTTTTAAACAGAAATAGAATTTTCCTAAAATTGTCCAAATTTATTTTCAACCTTCTTGAAAATAATTTGCAATATTCAGTACTTTTTTTATTCGGTTAAAAAAAATACTTTGAATATGACCATAAACCGTAAGAAAAAAATTAATACCTGGAAAACCTTTAAAATCTTTAGGAAACATTAGTATTTTATTTTGGAAATCTTTCAAAATCTATATTACGTAATCTTCACAAATAATCTTTGTAATTACTTTACAAAATATAGTTATGAACCAAAATATTTTGATAAATTAATTACTTTTGGTAATTTTGAAAATTAAAATCACGCTCTGAATGCAAAATTAATAAAAACTTAAATTTCTTAAAGACTGCAACTTTCCAAAATCAATGAAAGAGAAAATTTTCGAAAATAATAATGAATTGTTTAAGAAATGACTTTTTTCAATTTAAATAATTATGGCTCAATATAATCGAAAAGTAAACAGGAAGCGGAAAATTTCCGAAGAAACTCTAACTTTCTTGCATAATTCGAGATCGCCACTATCTAGCATTACTAAAAGAGAAGATAGTTATTAACAAAAATAATCTATTTAAACAATTATGTTTGTTAAATTTTATTAATTATTACCTCGCTATAAGTGAAACGTTTATAAAAAGCTGAAGATTTTAAAAATAACTGCTACTTTGAACAAAAAAAAAATCAATAAAATAAATGATTTTCAACTAAGAAGACAAATCTTTAAAAATAAATCGAATGAAATTTCAGTATGAGTCTGAAAAATATGTTTTCAGCTAAATAAATTTTTAATAATATAGTTAATTTTTTAACCTACCAGACGAGTTTCCAACCGAAACGATGAAATGTATATTCAAATGATTTTAACAAATATTTAAACGGTTTAATTTTTAGTTAATCAAATTAATTAGCAATGAAAAATCTAATTTTTAAACAAAGAAATGAAATTTCAACCAAAAAGATCAATATTCTATCAAAATAGATTAATTTGTAACCAAATACATGAATTTCAAGCCAAATATTATAGATTTTAATGGAATTTTCAGCCTAAATAGTTGTATTTTAAAACAAAACGTGTAATTTTCTACCAAACAAAAAAATTTTCTAAAAGATAGATTAATTTTTAACTTAAAAGTGTCAATTTCCAACAAAAAATAAATTCGGGTAATTTTTAGGTAAAGGAATAAGTTTTCAACCAAATAAAATAAATTTTCGACAAAATAGTTTAATTTTGCACTAAATAAATTAAATTTTTACAAATAAAAAGTTTTGAACGAAAATTTAGTTAGATTTTAATTTTTTTAAATTTTAGTTCATTTTAAAAAGAGAAATTTTCAACGAAAAAAATGTATTTTCACCACAAAAATTTTTTTGATACCAAAACACGACAAATTTACAGCAAAGCATAAAATAGCTTAATGAAGAGCTATAAATTTCTTATTCATAATTCTTTTAACATAATGCGTACTTTTGGTTTCAATCGTAAAAAGTCAAATTGAAAATTAAAAAATTTAATTTTTGGACAAATGAATCAAGCTATGAAAAAAAATTCTCTTTGAAAAAAAGTGAAAACTCATCAAAATTTGTCATCAATAATTTTTTAATAGGGCTGCTAATTTCGTGAAAAAGCGCTATTTTTTATAAATATAAAATCATAAAATTTTTGTTCACGCAATTGTAGTTTACAATAAAAAAAGGTTCACTGTCATAAAAATGTTCCTAAAAATTTAGACAGTATTAATTATTATTTGGTGACCAAATTTTATACTTTAGACTCATTTCCAAGTGATATGTGATCAATTCCATTAAAAAAAATTTTATTCAATCTAAACTACCTGATATGGGTATTTTTTTATAAAAATTGCTTTTAAAATAACAAATTATTCATTAAATTTTATTAATTTCACTGAAAAACTGTTTTTTCCCATAAATTGTTCAAATCTAGTGCGACGAATCGCCCCCAATCTCCACGAAACCATTTACATTCACTCATTTGTTTATGAAAAATTAAATAAATTTTGGAAGATTCGCATTGCTATTAGACATCTGTTATTGATAGATTTTTTCTGTTTCTAGTGGGCGCCTGTTAGGAATCTAATGCTAATTCGTTATAAAAAAATATCTCTACGACTGGTACACATAATAATTTAAATTCATGTTGGTCATCTTGATATAAACAAATTTTATTTTTGCATTTCAAATTGTTCTCGATTTTAATAATAGAAAATTAAAAACAAGTAAGGTAAATGTGCATTTTACGTTTCTTATATGCACAGAAACGAATCACTTTGTTCGTTTAGCCTATTTTTAAGTTTCAAGAAATCTCAAACTCATTGTTTTGAACACAGTTAAATCTATTAATCAATCTGGTTCCTTTTTTTAACTTAATGATTTTTCATGTTTTTTCTTTCTATAGCATTTTTTAAAACGATTGTTTATAGCCTTAATTTGATCAATTATTTTCAGAAAATTAGTATTCATGCAATAGGCACTTGTATGATAGTTTTTATGTTTTTTTATTGCCCTCAAATAATTTTTTCTTCTATAAAGAATATCTCTTTTTTCCAAATTTAAAGGAACTTCCCCTTTTTTCCTTTTCTCTTTAGAAAAAAATATAATAGATATATTTTAAGTAAAAAAATGCATAAGAAATGTCTGCAAAATTAGCGAAATTTTTAAACAAATGAATTTATTTTTCATTGAAATCATGGATGTTCAATAAAAAGAAAATTGTTAACAAACAGTGAAACTTTCAAACCCGCAGATGAATTTTGTACCAAAAAATGATAATTTTTTTATTAAAATAGACTAAAACTAAATGTTCTACGATATCGTTGATTTTTTAAACAAAAAGAATTATGCTTTGACAAAACTGTTGAATTTTCAGACAAATATTCAAATTCATAATTGAATATATAATGTTAAGGAAGAAGCAACTGCAAAAAATTAATATAAGAACAACAATTTAATTATTAGCAAGAAGATAATATCAAGGATTATCTCAAATCTTGATTTTAAAAATTCTCTAATTCTGCCCAACCAATTTTTCATTTTTTCTAGCCATTAATGTTTAAAGACTGTTTGCAAAAATTGTATTTTAAATTTGGCTTTTTCCTGGCCAATAAATAATTGTGACTTTTTTCAAATTGTCCTTGGCTCGGTTGCGTTTTTAAACAAGTGCTTTATTTGCTTCTGTTTCGTCATATAACTTAATATTTGCTTCAAAATTTAACAATTTTGTTTAAAATTCACATTTTGATCTTGAAAAATGAATTCAAATCTGTTTAGAATCAAATATCAAGTATGAAATAGAAAAAAATTACAAAAGTTATAAAAGAATTTAAAAAAATAAAAAAATCGAATTTTCTCAAAAACGGCTGCACCGTTCATCATGGTTGTTTGATCCTAAAATAAGTAAATAATAATATAACATTGCAACAAATTCGAAATTCTCTCAGATTGTGAATATTGAATTGTATCCTTTTAGGATTCAGGTTTTTTGTTAGAAGTTTCACTTTTACTATCGTCTTTTGTATAAACCTAAGCATCTGCTTAGGTTCAAGTGTTATTGTCCCTCATCTTCAGGAGAATTATCAGACGATGCCTGTTACTTTAAGCCCTTTACGATGTGACCATCGAAACTCAAAGTTGGCCTTCTTCGAACGGTTTATTACCGGAAAAACCCAGCGACTGAAATTGTGCCTGCCCTTAGCAGAGGGTGTAAATAGTTTGTGTTGTACTCTAAAATATATGTGCATCATTAATTTGAATAACTGAGTCATTACATTTATAACCCCTGACCTACGTGCAACGTAAAACTATTCCTTTTACAGGCATAACTAATTACAAGCAGACATTTTTTAAACTCACAATCAAACAATGGTTGAAATATATTTCAGAGAAGGTACTAAGAGGGTTCCGAAAAAACGGCAAGAACCAATTCTGTTGATAATAAGAAGAAATGTTATAAAAAAAATTTAATAGTTTTTTTTTAAGACTAGATTATGACGCAATAAGTTATACGCTATAGTGTAATAAAAAACCAAATGTAACAGCATTATTCAATCAAAAACACATTTTATCGTGAAATCCTCAATTCCTATATAATCAAGGCATCATATATAATCCCTTGGCATTCTATATAATACCTGGCTACTTCAGATAGGAAAAGTACATAATCTTGATTTTGGATAGAATGCTGAAATTAAAGACGGTCATGAAAAATTGACAAAAATTTATGGAATTCAACACACCTGTAATCCCCATTTAGAGATTGTCCATATATTACGTAAGACGTTTTTCTGTTGTTCGAATAAAGACGAAAATAATATTTTTATCAAGTTGAAAAGGACACAGCGATATAAACAAAAGAAAAATGTCTTACGTAATATATGGAGGATCCCTTATAACAGCATGGCATACAGTAACGGCATTATGATTTCATGGCAAGAAATTACTGCGTCTTCAGTCACATCTCTTTTTTCCTTTAAATTTCATAAACGGTTAAAAAATTCGGTTTAATTCTAGAAAACTGCAATATGAGGAAGGGCTATTTTATTACAAATATATTGAATACTATCATCAATCTTTAATTTACAAATTTCATCATAATATGAGTTTAAAAAAATTAAAACCTAATAAAATTCTTAAGAGATTCGTGACCAGACACATTTAAAAAATTATTTTAACCATTTATTATTTAACACCAAAGTTTTTTTGTTGTTTCAGGAAAAAACAAATTCTATTTTTTTTTTAATCTGTCAATATTAACTGGTGCCCCCGGGCTTTTAAAATTATTATGGGATTTTAAACGAAAAATGCTTGGTTCTCTGGAGATTGAAAAAAATAAGTACATTTTATTAACATTTTGTAAATTAAAGCTTGGCCGCCTCTTAAGAAATGTTCAAGAAATAATTCACACCCAATAACTTTTAATGTTAATGCTCCAAACCCTCTTGTATTGAACCAGGTGATAACAACATTATTATAATTCACTAATTGCTTCATTAACTTGAGAAAAAACTCAGGAAAAATTTTTTAAATAACAACAAAATTGTTCAAATATTAAATATTCAAATATGTTCAGTGTTAAATATTATTATTATTTAATTTTGATGGCTTATAAAAAAAACACAACATGTATTTTTACGAGGTTCTGCTTTAATCATTATTTATTGTAGCAACTTAGGGACTGTTTGAAAAGTATGTCTTCTTCGTACCAATAAGTAACCGAGAATGCTTTATTTTCAATTTAAAATACAGTTTGATAGTTAATGCATTTTTTTTTAATTTAGACAAATTCTGTTTTGCTTTTTAAACATAAATGAATAAAAAGTTTGAGGGTTAAGAAGCTACACAAATAAGATTTAATAAAAAAAGAGTATAATTTGAAGAAAAATAACAATCCATCAAAGATTTTATTCATTCTAATTATTTATATATTAGAATTAATTCAATGGATTTCACTAACTATTGATTAATTATAATATTCAACAGTTGATTGACTTTAGATTAAAAAAAGTACAAATTAAAAATTTTTAATTCTTTCAAATGTATAAAATAAAAATGGTAATCTTTTAAGTTGGAAAAGGGAGGAGGGAGTTTCATCACACACTGCCACTTTTCCTGCTTAATAAATTACTAACATATAATGTTTTTTGGCAATTTAATTACTATTTTTTAGAATGAGCGTATAAAAAAGGTTCGGTTCTCCCCAAGTGGTAAATAACTTTTAAACTCGGAAGATTCTATTAAAAAAACAAAATCTGCGGAACTTGTAATTTTATAATTTGTAATTCACCACAATAATTCACGTGAAGTTAGAAGTGCTTTCATGATGTCAAACACCCAAATTTAAAACCCAAATTTCCTGTAACGCCTTGCAGGTTAATTCAACAAAGTTAATCAATTAATAATGAAAATTCAAGAAAGTGATCGAAATTCAGAAATTTTTTCCAGATCTATTTTTTTTTTTAATTTTGTACAATTTTATACTAGTACTAACGGAACGTTACAGCTGTAGAAGTGTTATACTTTATTTCAAAACTTTTGTTAGCGGAGAAAGTGCATAACAGATAGAGTAAAGTACATTATAAATTATAATTGAAATTATATTTATAAATTAAAAAGTAAAGACGCAAAAACTTAAGACTTATAAGTGCCAGAGCTATGATTCTCTTAGATATTCAGAAAGTTCATTCTGCTTTAACTGAACTTATTTTCAGACTAAATGGTGCTTTGAATCAAAAACTTTTTAAATTATATTTTGTCTAAAAAAGATGACTTTCTGAAAAGATATTAGTACTTACTATTCAGAGCTCAAGAGCAAATCAGAGTTTTTCAGTATGTTGATCTAAAGGGTGTATACTAATGACGGTTACATATACAGTAATTTGAAACTTAATACGTTTACAAAAAATATTAAATTTTAAGATTTCTTTGAAAAATAATCGGAACTTCTCACCAAAACATCTTCAACATAAATTGGAACAGGTAAGCACTTTGATGTCAAAATCAGTTCAAGCTAACTGTGCCCTCTACTTTTGTTATTATATAAAATAGTGTTTTCAATCTGCGCTCAGATAAATATAAAATTTGTTAAGTTTTTGCAGGCCAAAATATTTTTGTGAACGCAAGAACTTTTTCTTGGAAAATTTTACACTCATGTTGAAGATTCATCATTTTATTCAAGAATTTATCTTTTTAATTCAAAATTTAATAATTTCGACGGAAATCCTTCTTTTTTTATTTGGTTAAGAATTAATTTTCTTAGTCTAATAATGTAACTACTCCAGTTATTTTATCAGAATTGATATTTTAATTTAAATTTTATTTTTTTCTGTTTGAAAATTCACGTTTTCTGCTGATAATTCATCTATTATTTTGGTTAAAAATTAGTCTTTTAGTTTGAAAATTCATCCTTTTTTATTATAAAGGCAATGGTTTTGTTGTAAATTAATTTATTTTGGTTGGGGATTAAACTATTTTGTTGAAAATTCGCATTTTATGGATGGATTCTAATGATTTTACTTGAAAATATTATAATTGTCGCTTTGAATATCAACTATCAAATGTTCCATCAGAAATTATTATCTTTAATTGAAAAAAAAACTATTTGGTTTATAGTTGAAATAGTTATGGAAATTTGGTTTGTTTGACGATTAATGATTTTAGTTGGCATTTTATATTTTTTGATCAAAAATTCAACTGTTTTGTAGAAAATTCATTTTGTGGTTGTGGAAGATTTATCCAGTCGGTTGAAAGTTTGAACAATTTTTTCCAAATTTATTTGTTTTTCAGATTCACACATTTGGTAAAAAATCTAAAAATTTTGTTGTAATTTCGTTTTCTTTAAATTAAGAATGAACTTTTGAATTAGAAAATTTAACTTTTTGGTAGAAAATTCTTGTGTTTTGTCACAAATTCATCTTTGCGGTTATAAAGTTAACCTTGTTGTTTTTTTGAAATTCATATTTTTTGTTTCGAATTCAATTATTTGTTTATGAATTCTTGTTTTCTAGTTGAATTCAAATAGTCATTGACTCTCAGAAATTAATTTTTTAATTGAAGAATTAATAATACCATTTTTTGTTAAAAAATGTTCCTTTATGTTAAACATTTTGAAATTCAGTGCAATATTAATCTTTTCTTACTGGAAATTCATCTATTTTTTTTGAGGATTCAACCAGTTTGTTTCAAAATAGATTGGTATTTAATTTCAAATGTTTCAAAATTCTTTTGGTAGAAGGTTTATATTTTATATTAGAAAAATCTTTTTTCTGAGTTTAAAATTAGCTTGTTGGTTAAAGCTTCCAATTGTTGATTGGAAAATTCAATGTTCTCCTAAAAAATTCGTCTATTTAGCTTACAAATTTAACTGTTTTTCGTTGAATTGGAATCTATTTTGTTTAAAAATTCACCCGCTTGTTTAAAACTGCACCATTGTAGATTGAAGATTCAATTATTTTGATAAAATCATCTATTTTTAATGAAATTTAACATTCTTGATTTTCTTGTCGTTGAGAATCTGTCTTGCACTGCGGAAATTTCATCACTTATAGTTGACTTTTTTCAGTCCTACTATTTTAATGAAAAAGGAATATATTTTGACTTGGAATTTTGGGAATATATGGTGTTTTAATATGATATTAACATTAATTTCATATAATAGAATTTATTTCCTTACTATACTCCTATTTCTGTGAAAAATCACTCTAATTTCCCTGTTTTAAGAGAAATTTTGGCAGCGTCAGTTTCCGATATAGTGGATCGATTGAACCATTTTAAGGATCATTTTTGTTTGGGATATATTCTACACTAAAAATGGGGTGAAAATGAATGCTTCCCTTAAGGTAAGAAAAAATAATCCATTTTTCAATTTAACCTTTATTGTTCTAGGACAAAATGGAAAATCTCAGTAAAACCTTTCCGGCGTCCGAGCTTGAATGTTTTGCTCGTTTTCTCTCAGGCATCTTGAACTGTTAATAATGTCGTTTATTGTATTAAACGCTATTCTGACATGCGCTCGATAAAGCACGCAGCGAAGTATAAAAAGGTACTGGAGGATAAGAGCTAAGAAGGTATTTCTTGGGACTGGCATTTTCAATTATAATTCTTTCGTTCTACTTAAGTTTTTCTCTCTCGCGAGATAATCAACGTGAACAGCGTTCCTCCGTCTACAATCCGGACGGAAAGCTAGATTACGGACAAAAAACAACACACAGCAGCAAACCTGGTAATATGGGAGATGCAATTTGTATGACTTTAACATTTTTTTCTCACTCCAATACCGTAGGATTTAATCAGTTGTGTTACGATTTTCTTACTGGGAAAACCTAGCGAGGAAAATTGAATATACTATTTCTACGGTTTGGATTCAAATTAGAAAGCACAAAAACAAAAGACACACAAATGTATAGTTTAATTTTTAATCAAATAGTTGAATTTTCAAACAAAAAACATGAATTTGTTTAGAAGAGAGTGGAATTTTTATCCCAAAAATTCAACTTTCGACCAATTGAATTTTCTACAGAAAAAGTTCATTTTCAGCCAAGAGAGATGAATTTTCAACCAACAAAAAAGGCTTTCCTACAATGGATTAGTATATTATGCACGCAGGGCGAGAAAAGTCTAAATAGAAGAAGTTTTAACAAAGTACGTCAATTTCCGATTATTTATTAAAATTCTTAACTTATGAATGAAAAATGTCAAGCAGAAAAAAAACGTTAACAGACAAGTTGAATTTTCAAATAAATATTTTTACTAAAAACTAAGTAACTTATTTCCTACCACTGTGAATGAACATATAACCAAAAATACGAATTTAAAACAAAAAGTTAATTTATGGCATAATTGTTTAATTTAAAAATAAAATGATGAACTCTAAACCAAAAAGAAATCATTTTTTAGAAAGTATTTCGACATTTATCCAAGTAGTTTAGGTTTTAATAAAAAATAAGATTTTTTGAAGAAAAACATATATTGAAACTGAATAATTTTTTTGGTTTAAATTTCAAAACAATTATATTTAACTAATAAAGATAAATTTTTAACAAAATTGTTTAATCTTTAAGCAGGACAAAATAATTTTTAACTCAGAAAATACATTTTTATGCAAAATGATTAATTGAAAGAAAGAATTAATTTTCTTAAAAAAAAAAAAACGAATTTTGAACTAAAGCAGAAACAGTACTATTTTCTATGAGGAAAAGTAATGCTGCTCAAATTAAAAAAAAATCAACAACGATTTTTAGTAAAATATATAGATTTTCAACCCATGATTCAAATTTTCCACCAAAACACTAATTTGTTAAGGAAGGAGATTAATTATCTACAAAAAAGATGAATTATTAATCCAATATATAAGTTTCCAATCATTTACTTGAATTTTCAACGAAAGAAAGGGAATAAATTTTAAAGCAAAAGTTTACTTAAATTTAATTAAATTTTGTGTTGGAAAAATTGATTTTTTGTGAAAAATGAAATAAATGTTTAACAAAATAGGACAATTTTCAAACACAGAAATTAATCTTAAATGAAAAATGCTTATTTAACAAATTTGTATAACTTTCAACAAAGTAGTTGAATTTTTGACCAAAAAATGTTTTTCATTAAAATAGTTTGGATCTGTATAAACCAATTAAATTTTCAAACAAATAGCTGCAATATTAGAATGGATGTGTCTAGTCGTCTTTTTCCATATTAAAAAAATTAAAATTTTTCAAGTTATTCTTTTTAATTTTTAATTCTTTATTATGGTTCAATAGTAAAAATTGTATTATTAAAAAAGCCACAAATTTTAAAATAATATACAGTATTTTTTGCATTTTTAAATAAAAAATATAGCAAAAGATATAAACAATTTGTATTGAACTTTTTGTTTTCACTTTTTTGTAAGCGGAAAGACAAATATCTTTTTTTGACTCAATCGGTTTGACTAATATCAACATTTCCACTCCGCCCTAACATTTGATCCGGATTTAACAATCCAAATATTAGCGATAAATACTAAAAAATGTAACTTTATTTCGTCGTTACATTACGAATCCATTGCACTTTACAATAAAAAGAAGACCTAGTCTAAATTGCAATAAAAATGGGCAGAAAACAATTTCGGAATTTAGCTTTAATGTTTCAGAATTAGCAGTGAAAGCGGAAACGAGAGTTCGTTATTTCGACACCTGCAGTCGCAGTAACAACTTCAGTCAGTGAAAAGTTCTAAATGCTCGCAATTATTCCGCGAAACTGTGACGGTATTCCTGCTAGAGCGCAAAGGAATCATACAATGAGGAGATTTTAATGACAAAATTGGCGACAAATTCGTGGTGAGCGCATTTTCATTATACAATACACTTTACGAGCACTGAATGTAACTTTAAATGTCAAATTCAAGAAGATGATAATTTCAGGATTTCAGTACCGTTGTAATTAATGAAGATTTTTACTGTCGGCGGTCTCTTATTAATTGCAGGAAACTGGTTTTGAAGGGAGTTAAGTGACGGTTCAAAGTAGCAAAATCAAATCAAAATTCTGGTAGGTTAGTCATTAACGTGACAGGTACTAAGTACTGTGCATGAGTTAAACTCAATCATTCGTAATAAATTTGCATTTTGTTTGACTTTATCAGTAATTAGTAGTGAATTTACGACCGCTAAACGTGCTTTTTTCATCAGCTCCTTTATAGCCTCTTTGCTCTTTGCAAGCAGCACTATGTCATCTGCATATGATGACATACTGACTGACCATATCCGACTGACCATATCCTTGACTCCTATAACCCTAACTCCTCCTGCCACTGCTGCCGCTAGCTTACTTTTTATATCCGCTATCAAAATTACAAAAAATGTTGGGCTAAGTCGGCACCCTTTCCTCAACCCCCTATCCAGAGATTCCCTCCCCTCCTCTCACCCTATCTTTCGTCTCCTTATATACCTCCCTTACCCCCTTGATCAGGCCCCTCTTCACTCCACGCTCTTCCATTGCCTCATATAACCTCCCCCTATCCACCGAAGGGAACGTGCCCTTTAGATCTACAAAAAACGCGTACACTTTGGCACCCTTTTTGGTTAGTTCTCCATACACCACGTGCTGCAAGACGCAAATATTATCAATAGCACTTCTTTCCTCTCTGAAGCCTACCTGCGTCTTCGGCAATATTCCTTTCCTCTCAACATCCTTGCGCAGCCTATCTGCCAACACCATCGCACATATTTTGTAGGCAGTATTCCTTAACGTAAATCCTTTATAATTTTCGTGCTTCTCCCTATCCCCTTTCTTTTACAGTGGTACGATAAACCCCTTTCTCCAACCTCTGGGAATCCCTCAGCCCTCCATACTTTTTTCAATACCCCCTTCAGCCTCTGCCTACCTCTTATGTGCCAAAGAGCCAAGCTTCGTTCTCTACCCCGTCCAGCCCTGCTGCCTTAGATTTTTTCAACTTCTTTATCTGCTTATCTTCATTTTTGTGAAGAAAACCGGTGGAACTTTACCCGATTGACCACATGATGAAGTATCACATACCCTTCACTGATATTTTCTATTCAGTAAATATCAATATATTTTTGTCATTATTTTAGCAAAAAACATGTATGCAATTGATAACGCTCATTAGTGCAATTTTCGATAGTTTCAATTTGACTGTTCCAGATCTACTTTATTCAAGAGTCACGGATGCTGGTGTGAAGAGAATAAATCTATGATTGTGGGCACACAAATATTGAAAATATATTTCCGATAAAAATGACAACTTGAGAAGGTGTTTAAAAAACGCAGAGATTGATTCAAATCTATTAAACGGTCGCAGTAACTTCCATCTGAATGACAGTGGCTAATATCTTAACCCATAGAGTCTTTATAACTAATAAAATTTAATAAGCCCAATAAGATTTTGAAGCTAATATATTTTACTTTGAGATAAAAACATTATTAGAGCAAAATAAAAACAAAAATGATGAGTTAACGACAAAATATATTAAGAAACTTGTTTTGAGTTTGAAAAATTCAAGTCACTATTATTATTATCATTATTATTATTATTAAGTCATAATTATTTGTATGATGAAATAAGTCCTTGAAAACCATATTCTTTTTGCCTATAGTAATTTGTGCTTACCATTTCCTGCTACGCACTTTTATCATTATGATTTCGATAAATTGTAAAAACTATAAATTAAATAGAATCATAAAATTATTTTCTATCATAGTTATAAGTAAATACTAAATTATTCATTTACGTCAAAACCGAAGTCGTAAACGACGACAGAAACGACGTCGTATTCGATTCCCAATTCCGATCTTGTTTCCGGCGTCGTTTTTGGTATCGTTTCCGACCTCATTTACGGTGTCGTTTCTGACCTCGTTTCCTACTTAGTTTTCGGCGTCGTCACCGATGTCGTATCCTATCGTAGTTCTTGTTACCTTTTTTACTAAAAAATATAGTAAAAATAAAAATTTTATGCTAAATATTATAGGGGGCATAGCTATTGTCATACTTAACCTAAAATTGTTTGACTTTTCTGTTTCCGATGGCCTAGTTTCGAGATTTTTTCAACAAGCTGGGACCTACCTACTTTTCGAGCCGTTGCGCCTGACTGACGTTTTTGTGTATAAAAAGAATACAGAATTATTAAAACTATTTTAAGAGTGCATTTATTAAGCCTAGCAAATCCTTAATTAATATGTTTACCCACATTTGGCCATCAAATGTAAAAATAGATTAAAATTAAGTTCAACCCAAACATACTTAAACATCCAGTTTGTTTTGTTCAAAAGTTTTATAGTTGCCTCCAAGTTATTTTCAGCGAAAATGTCAGAAACAAGTTTACTACGGGTTGTTTATAAAAACGATTCTTTGTTTTTTATCATGAAAAATTTCATTTTTCTCAAAACCGAAACAGAATATAAATATGCAAAGTATAAAATTGTTCTTCTTCCTTAAATGAAAGAAATAATATCCTTGCTTGTACGTATGTGTGCATTTCTTTTCGCCCGTTTACGGGTTTAAGAGCCTCCGCTCCCTTTACAGTACGATAAAAAAACCTCTTATACTACCTTAATAATATTTACTATCTAAATGATAAGATTATACTTTTATTAAATTATATGCTATCGCTTCATCTTCATACAATTATTTTCGAGATTTGCTGACCATAGAGTTTCCTAAGCTTCCGTTTCCTATTACCATTTCCGTTTACATAAAGTCACGTGTCCTTTACTTCTTTACTCTAGTGTCCTTGTATAGGAGTACGCGTTCGGCCTTTCCCTACTACATGCCCCTTAATTTCTGTCATTTCTTGCAGTCTCATCATCCAGCTTGCCCCTTGTCCACTTTCATCCAAGATGCACCTTATCCTATCATCCACACTCTCACCACCTGTTTCGTCCCCGTACATCTATCAAAAACATGCTCCCATGATTCTATCTCGTAATAACAGATTCTACATATTCTTTCCTCTTCATCCATCCAGTACCTGCACTCTTTCATTCCTTCTTCCATCCTAAATCGTAAAACGTGGTTCCGATTACTCTCCTTTTTTACCTTTCTTAAATATTCTGGCTCTTCGTCAGCCTTTACTACCTTATACCACCTGCTATACTTAGATTCTACGATTTGTTATATATTTTATCCCACTTTTCAGCTATCAGTTCATTCTCTAACTCTTGCCCCACTCTGACATCTTCTCTCATATCGCATTCTCTCCTCCTCTGTTGTCTCTCTTCCTCTCATCTTGATCCTTGTGTGTTACCCCTATTCTCTTTGTTTACTACTTCCCGTAGACAAGCTTGTGCTTCTCGACAAAGCCCCATGCTCTATGTATTTGTTTAATAACCATCTTACATCTACCGAATTCCTTTCTCCTTTCAATCCTAGACATATATAGCTTACTCCCATTACCCTTCTCAAGAATCTTTCCTGCATACCTTCCACCCTCTTCTGCTCCTTTCATCTCAGATCTACACTTCACAACTTAGGACTAAACACACTAAGGCACCAACCATCCACAGTTTCATCTTCCAGTCATCCTTAAACCTTCTCTTCCCCGTCCCTCATACCTGTCTCATTACTTGAGCCGCTCATTCTATCTTTGTTCTTGCCTGTAGTTCAACCCAGGCTTTCGACTCAAACCTAGGCTAGGCAACTAAATTCATCGACCTGTTCCACTTTCTTACCGTACAATTTTTATTCATATTCTACTTTTGTCCTTCTCTTCTTGAAACACATCATCTCCGTCTTATTTACATTTACCGTTAAGTCTTTAATTCTCACACACTCCTCAAACACTTTCATTACGAGACTCATTCCTCTCTTGTCATCGGCTAGTAAGACTACATCGTCTGCATACGCTAACGAATATACCTTGCTATTTTCCAGAACCGTTCCTCCTTTTTCTTTCTTCTTTAGTTTCCCCTCTAGATCTGCCTACAAGGGACTGGATAGTAGTGCACTCAGTGGGCACCCTTGCCTGAGCCCCCTCCCACTACAAAACACCCGCCCTTTTTGTTGCTTCATCCCAACCCTTATCTTAGTCTCTTGAAAAATATCCCCTTTATCATCTTTACCAACCCTTTATCTTACCTCTTCTATTTCCTAACCTGCCAAAAGATCTTTCTGTATACCAAGTCAAACGTTGCTTTAAAAACTACAAATAAGGCCACTAGTTTTCCTTTCTTTCTCGCTAAGTTCCTATTCACTCAATAATTCAGTTCGTAGATGTTGACTACTATTTTCATCCTCTTTCTGAAGACCGTCTGATTATGTGGAATGATCCCTTTCTCTTCCACTTTCCTATCTCATCTGTTTCGGAGTATTTCCGTATATATTTTATAGCCTACCGGCAAAATTGTGATTCCCCTATACTGCCCCAACTTCTTTCCCTCTCCTTTCTTAATTACCGGCACCACCAACCCTGTCCTCTACTTCTTAGGTAATACTTCTCCTCTCCAAACCTTGTTGACGACATCCCACATTTTCTTTCTCATCCCTTCCCCTCCCAACCTCATAGCCTCGTTCTCAATATCGTTCTCTCTTGTTGCCTTGTTTCCTTTAAGCCTCACTATCGCTCTATTCACTTCTTCCCATCTTGTCCTGTTATCACGCTCATCTTTCCCTCCTATTACGTTCCTTATTCCACCTAATAACTCATTTTCCACTCCTCCCAACAGTCGATTAAAGTACAGGGTCCAACAAACCATCTTTATTTCCTCAATAATGCCCTTCCTTCCATCTCGTTCCCTATTGGTCACCTCCCATTCCCTCTCTTCTCTGATCGCCGTTTCCACCTCTTCCATATATCTAATTTTCTAAAGTGCCTTTTATCACTTAACAATCTTTCATATGTTCTCTTTCTCCTATTACATTCCTCTTTTTCTATCTCCCCTTTTCTCCACTTTTTCACATTTTTTTCATTCTATATTTACCCTCCTTACATTCTGCATCCCAGCACCTCCTCTTCACCTGGCCTTACCTCTTCTTTTATCCTCTCTGTTAGTTCTTTTATCTTTTCAAAGCGCATGTCTATATCTTCTCCTTCCAATCCTTATAAAAAAAAGAACAAATCGCTAAAAATGGACTAAAGTAACATGTATTTTAACAAACTTTACAATTTCATTTTGTGAATGTTTTTGTTTAGTTAAATAACAGTGGACGGAGCATGTTCTTTGATTTCTGTGATTAAAAATTAATTTTTTTTTAATTACAACCTGATTTCTTCAACAAAAATTAGACTTTTCTATTTTACATTTAATTTTTCCCACGGATTTTTAGTTTAAAACTCATTTTTTTTTTGAAAACCTAAAAGTTTCATCAAATTGATTTAATTGATTTATTTGAAATGGAACTATTTTTGTTTAAAATTAATCCTTCTTAGTTCAAAACTAATTTATTTTTTGGAAAATTTATCTTCTGGATTCCCAAATCTCTTATTTGTTACAAATTTATTTTCTTGCTTCGAGATGCATAATTTTTTTTGGAAGTTTATTTCTTCCATTGAAAATTTATTGAATAAAAAAATTTTCTTTTGTTAAAATTTAATTTTCTTAATACAAATGTATCTATTTCATTATTGCTGGCAAATTAATCTTTTCAGTTAAAAGTCCAAATATTTTTCTGAAAGATCTTTTAAGTCAAAAATTTACTTACATATTTTGGCAAGTTTGTTTAAAAGAATTCGTTAATATAACTAGAAATCTCAAATCTTTCGTTGTTGCAAATTCTACTACTCAGTTAAAAATTATTGTTTTTGGTTTAATTTAATGGTTCTTATTGAAAATTAAAATATTTTGTATTGGAAATATTAACTATTACATTTTTTCTAGAAAATTAATTTTTTAGAGAATTAATTTTTTGATTTGAGAAAAGCAACAACTGTACTTACAAGAAATTCGTGACACAGATTTTCTTAGAGACACAAATTAGGGTAGTTTTCCTAACAGGGAAGACAGAGACAAGTTCTTAAATTGATGACAAACTCGTACCTATTTTTAAAAATGTAGCAAATTCTACCGTGCATGGAAATTATTTACACTTCTCATGGTTTTAAGGAAATAATGCAGTACTTGAATCGAAGAACAACCAAAAAAAAATTAATCTACTTCGATCATATTACCGGAAGTAATACGTTGTTTTCTTAAAATTACGAGAAGTGTGAAAAATATCAAAATTTTGGGAAATTAAATCTCTTTTTCACAATAGAGAAGTTTGTGGTAAAAATGAAAACTTAAATTTTGTCGTCTCTGGCGTAAAAAAACTAGCCAAGAAAGTTCTTAAAATTTAATTTCAATCGCGCTACCGCGAGTAATTCACTATTTTCTGAAAATCATAAAAAATTCAAATCCTTTTTATTTTTGGTGAAATTTCACCGTCTTTAAAAAACAAACAAGTCAATAATGTCAATAAATGTCAATAATGCAACCTGAAAACAGGTATTATTTTCCAAAAATCATAATACATAAGAGTTTCTCGTGAAAATGAGACCGTGTGATTTCTTTTCAATTTATCCAAAACAACACGAACAACTTTTGAATTATAAATTACAATCTAGATTATTAGTAATATATTATTTTGTGGAAAACATAAAAATGTAAAAAATTTCCAGGTTCGTTGACATTTAGACTCATTTTCAAAATAGATAAGCTTTTGTCATCAAAAAGAGACGTTGTCAGTTGTTTACAAAATATAGAAAAAAAAACTACTTTTAAAATATCAATTTCAGTCATGCAAACGAAAGTAATACTTTTAAAACATAAATGTAAATCATGTGAACTAAAGGAAAGAATTATTTTCTAAAAATATTGAGAATTAAAAATAACTTTCATTTCTCTAGCGCTTGGCTTGTTTCATAAAATATATAAAAGTTTATATTAAAAATGAGAACTTGTTAGTTCTCTTCTCTGTTCGGAAAACTCTTCAAATACTTTTAAGCATCAATTCTAATCATGCCACCAGAAGTAATATATTATATTCTAAAAATCATGAGATTTGAACAAAACTTTTAAATGTTGCATTTAGCCTCTTTTCATAACACATAAAAGTTAGTTGTCTAAACTAGACCATTTGTGCTGTCCTCTATGTTCGAAAAAAAACGTTGAAAACATTAATTTAAATCATGTGACTAAAAGCAATGCATTATTTTCCTAAAACTAAGATAAGTGTAAATAATGACGAACTTTCATAATATTTAGCCTATTCTTAAAAACATGTCAGCATTATCGTCAACATAAGACCTTCTCTGTTATCTTCCGCGATTGTAAAACTACGAAAACCATTTTTCGAAGACAAATTTTAATCATGATACTGGAATTGAAGCTAAATTTTTTTAAAGCAGAGAGAATTTTGATTAATTCTCAACTTTGCTGACATTTGGCCTCTTTGAAACATTGGTTAAGAATTTATCTTAAAAATAATATAAATAATAATGGCCAAATTAGTTTGAATAATATTCACGTCAGGATATTTAAGCTGAAGCAGAAATCTTAACGACCAAGTCCTAAACGTCTAGACTACAGTAGAGTGGTCCAATTTTTTTCTCGAATTTTCCAAATTTTTCCTAATCCAAAAAAAAACAGTTTTTTGTAGCAAGAAAATATTTCGAGTTTGTTCAAGCCACATGAAGTTTATAACTTATTAACCATTAAGAAAAATTAATTTTTTATACCCTTTATTCATAATCATCAATATAAAGTGAATCAAGTTGCAACTCAACATTTTTTTTCGAAATTAGTTATAGAATACGAATTAAATATTACTTTTTAAATATCATCAACATAAGTATGTTTTATAAGGTCTTAAAAAAGCTATACTT
The DNA here is from genome assembly GCF_010883055.1 of Belonocnema kinseyi. Taxonomy (NCBI): domain Eukaryota; kingdom Metazoa; phylum Arthropoda; class Insecta; order Hymenoptera; family Cynipidae; genus Belonocnema; species Belonocnema kinseyi. The sequence goes on from NC_046664.1 coordinate 57,389,762, forward strand.
GATTAATCTTAACAAAAGTCATGTTCAAACAATTCATTAAAATTGCTTATAATATTCTCTTAGAATAATGCTATAAAATTGCAGTTTTTTATTTTTAACTTTTTGTAGAATTTAAAAATAGGGTCATTAATTATTTGAACAAATTATTGTTTGTAAATATGTTCTTTTTTGTTATTGCTAGATAGTTGCAGTTTCTTCGGAAAGTCTTAATCTTTTATTCACTTCTTACTTAGTAAAGTAATAAATGATGCAAGTTAACGAAAATAGCTCTTTAACAAATTTATTTATGTTTATAACTATCTTCTCTTAAATAATTGCTAAAATAATATTTAATATAAGTTAAAAAGCGTCCTTATTTAAGCAATTGCTTAAAAAATCGTTCAATGAAATCGTTTTAAAAAAATGCTTAAAAAAGAATTCGCAACTTTCAAGAACTTATCTAAGAGGAGATAGTTATAAATATTAATAAATATAGAAAACAACTATTTAGTTCAACTTGTGTTAATTATTACTATACTATGCGAAATGTGGAGAAAAAGTTAAAAATAAAAAATAAATAATCTGGTAGCAATATAGGAGAAGATAGTTATAAACAATAATAATTTGTTTAATAAACAACATTTGTGAGATTAAATTAAATATGAAGTCACCACAAGCATAAAGTGAAAAAAGTTGTATATTTGTGAAAAACAGTAATTTTTAGTATTAATAAGAAATAACAGTATTAAAAATGATAATAATTGGTATCATTGTAATTAATTACAACTTCACTAAAATCTAAAATTAGAAAAAGAGTTAATTTTTTTGAAAAACTCACGATTTTACAACTCTATTCTCAGAGAAAATAGCTAAAAACATTAATAAATTATTTTAACGATTTATGAAAACATCTGAATATCAGTATAAGGTGGTATTTTATGTGATACAAAATTATTACGAACAAAAATAATTACGAAAAAAAATGGAACCCCCCTACTCTATGTGCACATTGAACCGAAGCATTCAAAGAAATTCAGATTGGGGAATTTGGACAGTTATGTAGATTTTTTTTTTTTTAATAAATAAAAGTTCTTATAATTAACTTTGAAAAGTAAAAATTTGGAGGGTAGAACATTTTTGAAAATCCGAATTCAATTTATTGGGTCAGTTGTTTTCTCGGATCGGGATCGATAACTTATAAATTGTAGAAGATTGGAAGAAAATTACTAATTCGAGTAGTCAAGATGTTTTCTTATTCAATAGTCGGAAACTAATTTTTTCATAAATAGAAAATTATTTAGAACAGTATATAATAATTTAATGAATTTTGAAACCTGAAAAAGATAAAAAATAGTAAACTTGAACAAAACAACGTGACGGTGTAACATTTTTAACACTATTGAAACAATAAGAAGGCCATAGTGAACAATTTTGAACGTGATCTACTCTTTTTTCATTTGTAGAATTCTGTCTTGTAATTTTTTAAAGAAAGTTGATAAAAATAATAATTTTTTACGATTATAAAAATACAGAGAGTCACTATGCGATCGATATAGTTCAATATCTTGATTAATTGTCCATAATCAGGATCCTCAAGCGTTACTTTTCAACAAAGTTCTGTTTCAGACTTTCAAAAGTTCGTTCTAATATATACTTTACTTATTCTCCAAAGAAAATTGCAGTTATTTAGCAAAACTTTTCAAAATTATTTTCTTTGAATAAGCATCAGTTTGAATAAGTCGACGTGTCCAAATGACAAGGTTGCATCTCGGCAGAACCAAATAAAAAGGTTCCCTACTTCAGAGAGCGTTGGTGTTCCCAATACTATTTATCTGGGATTCTTAAGCTTCCATGTTTCGCCACCCGAGTTGGCACCTTTTTATTCCGTCCTACCGAGATGGCACCCTGTCATTTAGGCACGTCAAAGTATAAAATTAAGTCACCATAGTATTAATAGAAAATTATCAATTTGATTAGTCAAGATATTCCCCGATTCAGTTATGGAAAGCAACTAATTGGTTTATGAAAATAAATAAATTTACTTAGAACTTTATATATTAATTGAAAAATGTTATGAAAATTTAAAGCGTAACTAATAGTAAAGTTTAATAAGATAAAGCGAAGGTCTTTGATTATTAATTCCATTGAAATGCAAAGAAAGTGATATTTGCACATTGTAAACGTGACGTGGCCTTCCTTAATTTAGAGCGTTGCCTTCGAATTGTTTGAACAAAGTTCAAAGAAATTCCATTCAGGGTCTCCACGCGCTACTTTTCAACAGAGTTCTCCTTTCGATTCAAAAATTTTTTCGTTTGTATATTTTCTTTCCTTTCCATATAAATTTGCAATATTTTAGTTAACTTGTTAAAAATGATTTGCCTTGAACGAGCGTCAGCCTAAATAAGCTTGCAATTGAGTGCCCACATAATGTCATTTTAATTGTACAGCTTATTGTCTGTATGCAAAAGATAGTTTGAGTTCTCTTTTAATCAAAATAATCGAATTTAACTAATTGCGAATGAAATTTTGCTGACTCGATTAGAGAAAAATAAGTTAAACAAGATGAATAAAAAATTCCGAATGCGATTAGTCGAGATATTTCCTAATTCTATAATAGACAGCAACGAATTGCTTGATATAACTAAATAAATTAACTTAGGACTGCACATAATAATGAGGAAAATGTTACAAGAGTGGAAAAGGTTAAAAATAGAAGTGTTTAATGAAGTAATTTGATTTCACTTAAAACAATAAGAAGGTCCTATTTTAAAACTCGAAGCATGACCCAGTTTCTTTCCATTTTCAAAATATCGCCTTCCGATTTGTTAAAAAAAATGAAAAAAATAATCATTTTTTTAAATCACAATTATTCATGAGGCTATACATTAATTATGCATGTTCAACATCCTCACTCGCTACATTTCAGCCAAATACTGTTTTCGATTTTCAACATTTTTCACGGGTCTACATTTTTCTAGTTTTCCATAGAAAATTGAAATTGCTCAAGACCGCATGAATTTATAAAAAATATATTATAAAAAAGGGTGTGAAGAAGTAATGGCTCCTCATAAAAAAAATATAACGATGGTAAAAAATTTCATCTTATATTAGATTTTAATAAAAAATATTTAAGCAAATTTAATATGCTAATTGAGGTTTTTTATTTATAATTTTTTTATGTAAATGCAACAAGAGAGTTGATGAACTATTTTGCAACAGTTTTAAGGAAAATGGTGACACTAATTTCCCTAGGGAATTTTTTATTGATAAATGCAAAGTCTACTTCTTTCACTTTTTAAACAAAAGGTATCTCGTGTACCTTTTAGTATCTCGAAAACATAAATATAGAATTTAATCAATTTAAGCAATAGAACTCATTAAATTAAATAAATATTTCTTTGAAGGACTAATCTGATTTCAACGAATGGAATGTCAAAGTTTGTTTACCTTCTGAGAAAAGGAAATCATTTTCTTTTATCACGTAATACTCATTATTATTAATTATTTAGATGAAACTTAAATTTCAAACAAAAATTTCACTTTCAACCAAGAAAAATCACTTTTCAATCAGAATAGATAAATTTTCTATAAAAAAGACGAATTTCATTAAGAGAGTTTAATTTTTCATTAAATTGTTGAATTCTCAACTTCCAAAAAAACTTTTTAAATCAAAAACCGAATAAATAAATTCTAAGTAAAAAAAATTTAGCAAAAAAAATCTTCAAAAAGTTATTTAAATTTTTAGCCGACGAAGTGAATCATTATACAAATACAATTAATTTTTAATAAAGAAGTCAAACTTTCCAGCAATTTTTCGGGTTTCAACCAGAAAATATTAACGTTTGATTACATCGTTAATTTTTCTAATAAAAGAAAAGAAATATTTTTCACCCAACATAACAATTTCTACCAAAATAGACTTTCTATAAAACCGTTGAATTTTTAAACTGAAAATCTGATTTCAAAGCAGTATATTAATTTGAAACGAAATAGTAAAATTTTTAACTTAAAACAAAAAAAAGTCAAGCAGAGAAAAATTTGTTCCACTTTCAACTAAGCAGTTGAATTTTATCTGGCCAAAAAGTATAAATTCTCAAAGAAAAGTGTAATATCTGATATATACAAAAAATAATGATTTGAGCGCAAAAAGAAACAATTAAATTAAGCCAAAAATATCATTTTTTTATAGTCAAATTCTGAACCAAAAAAATTAATTCTTAAACAAAAACCTAACTTTATGACCAAAAATTAAAATTTTTGTTCCATAGAGTAATTACATATACTTGTAGGATTAATTTCTCGAAAAAGAAGTGATTTTTTTATATAATGTTTGTGAAACAGATAAATTTATAAAATAAACTGAGTTTGAGTGTTTTACGTCTAATAAAAAAAATCAATATTTTTTAATATTATACCATTTTTCGATTTTCTCAATACATCAATGTCATTCTTATAAAATATCAAATTATGTGGAAAACTTCAAACATAATCTTAAATTCCAAAAACCTTGTTAGTTTTCCCTAATACTTGAAATTTTTTTTCACAGTAGCCAACTCCGTGGAATATTACATACAGAACCTCTATTTCTGATTTATATTGGAATTAACTATGATATGCTCTTGGATTAAGCAACATATTTTCTTGAAATAAGAAAAAGTTTTTTTTTGATTAACGAAAACATTTGCTTAAATCAACCGAAAGATGTAGTACAAGTAATCAACTTTTACGAAAACAAATTTTAATCCGTGAACCGAATATTTTGTTGTCTACACAATAACCGTATTTTAGGGCATATTCAAAAAACAACATTTTTTAATAATTCGGAAGAGTATAACCAAACTTTAAAAATTATTATGAAATGTGCAGAATTTAAAGTACTGATAGGAATTGTAAATAATTCAACGTGTATTCTTAAGATTACGGAAGAATAAAAAAAAATCATTTGAAGAATACAACGGTCTCGTCAGCACTTAAGAAATTCAGCATATTGTAAAGAGATTAGAATAATTCAAAGCATTTAACAGAATTTACAGAATCTAGAAGAGTACAGCGAACAAAAGAAGCTCTAAATTTAGAAGGTTTAAGAGAATTCAGGAGAATACATTTAATGCAAACGAATGAAAAGAATTCAAAAAATTTCAGATAATTTAAAAGAATTCAGATCATTCAAGAGAATTCTAAAGATACAAATTACTTACATAGATTCTAAAAAATTAGCGACGGGCTGCAAAGATGATAAAAGAATAAAAGCAACTTTCAAGGGAACTTAAACACGCTTTGAGAATTCACTTTTCTCGTAAGAATTCAAAAAAATCATAACAGTTTAAAGAGTTCAGAAAAATGAACTATAATTCAAAGAATTAGAAAAAATTTTAAGAATTCAAAAGATTTGAGAGAATTCAAATCATTTCTGAAAATTCAGAACATTTCAGAGTATACGAAGGAATCCTGAGAGGTTCCTTTTTCTCAATATGAACTAATTATTGTTTAAATTTGTAGCAGTACATTTTAACGCCAGTTTTTCAAAAATAAAAACTGATTTGCCTGTGTAAGTTTTGCAAAAAAAGTAGCAGTTATATTGGAAGAAGTCATGTGAATAATTGTTTACAAATGTTTTTTCCTTGTGATTTGACAATAACAAAAAAGAATTATTTTCTTTTCTTGACATTTTTTTTTTAATTTCAATAGGAACATTTTATTGAGGTTTTCCAAATTTGTTCGTTATATTTTTAGTTTTATTTTCAGGAATTCTGCACATCAAGTTGATTATTCTATGTTAATTAGTGTTTATATTTCTATTTCTATTTTATTCAAGTTTCTTAAATTTTAATTGATATAAAGCTTTTTTAGCAGTTGCGAAGGAACTTCAAGAGATCTAAAAACTTCAAGGATAAAAGGATTAAAGGATTAAAGGATTTTAAAGCATTTTTAATCATTTCGTGGGACTTCAAATAATTTAACAAGATATAAGGGATTTTATAGGACCCCTAATTATTTTAAAGAAATTTACCGTATCTTAAAGAATTCAAAATATTTTACCGGGTCTCATACAATTTTAAGAGATATACCAAATTTTCAGAAATTCAAAAGAAGTTTTCAGTATTTATAAGGATTTCAAAGTATTGCAAAGAACTGCATAAGACTCAAGGGATTTTGTAGTTCATTTACATATTCCCAAGTAATCATGGGATTTAAAACCAATTTAAAGAGCCTGAACAACTTTGTTGTATTCCCATCAATTTTATTGTCTATTTTAATAGATATCTAGTGAAATTTGGCTAGAATAAAAAAGTTAATTTTAATTTATATTGAAGGGTTTTTAAGTGACTTAAAATTATTTAAATGGATTTGTTCAATGACATAGGGTATGAAGGATCTTCAAAAATTGCAAAGAATTTGAAAGATTTTAATTTATTTTAAGAAATTCCACAGGATTTCTAGAGATGTCAAAGAATATTGTGAGATTTAAAAAAATCTTAAACTAGCTTTCAAGATATTTCTAAAGAACTATGGGAAATTATTTAAGAACTGAGATAAAAAAATTGCACTTTTTTCATTGGCAACATTATGCTTTGTTTCTTTTTAGGCTTAAGATAAAGCTTAGCTTTTTGGTTTCAAAGCCTTCATACCATTTTTCAAGCAGTTTCACTAAATACAAGAATTTCTTTAAATAAATATTTGACCTTAAAAATGAAGGTTGCAACTAAATTTCACTGGACTTCCGTTTCCGGCATGAAAGTGTAAAGTAGTGGGAATTTTTGATGCTGAATTTTTCTGATATTGTGGTAAAATTTGAGGTGAGTAGATTGTGGAAGTGTGTAGAAGGGTGTGGATGTGAGAGATTATATATTACTTGAGGTTGGGTTGTTTGGAGATTTGTGCAGGTTAGGAGGACTGCGTTGATCGGGTTGGTAGTAGCAGGGTTGGGTAGCGACAAAGAAAGGCGAGACAGGTACCAGACCGCGATGCTAGATGGAGGCATGGAAGCACAGAATGTAAGTGGTGACTACTTGTTTAAACTATATTAAAATATCTGACTCCATTCAGATGCACCATTCTACTTGTTCAGAAGGATAAATAAAAGACCACTGAATTTAACTTAACAAAAGTAAATCGTTATTCAGATTAAAGAGAACATTGCACGTTCTCAGTCAGAGAGATGGGTTCGATGTGTTCGAGCGAAGAGGCGACCGTACGCGGAGAGTAGGGGATACGCTGGAAAAAGCGGAAAGTGCCGAGAGAAGCGGGAACTAGGAGTAGTAAGGTCGGAGAGTGCAACTAACTCGTAAGTATATTGAGCTTGTTAACGCCGCTCCCTATAGTTTCGACATGCGGTATCGACTGCTCTGTACATAGGTATCGCAGTGCTATAATCGGTCACTATAAACCCCTCTAACGTGTCCCTACAGTAAGGCGGGAGAGTTTGAATTTAATTCATGGCTAGCGGAGCGAGTATCTCCGCGGAAGAAACAGATTTAGAGCAGAAAGTGTTCAGTACGTCGAAAGAGGAGATCAAGGAAAGGAAGGCAAGGGGAAGTATAAGAAAACTATAGAAAATGAGAGACTAAGGGCAAAAACCGTAGGAGCAATTAAGGCTTTTATAAAAAGGAAGAGAAGGGAGAGGGAAAGCATTGAAGAGAAGGAAGATATCGGTGCGAGCGTGAAATATAAAAAAATGTTTAGATGGTCGCCGGAAAAGCAGAGTTTGGTAGGGAAGAGTCATAATAGTAACGGGGCTAATGGAAGCGAAGATGAAAGTCAAGTTCCGATGAAAGAGGAAAGACTAAAGGAAACTCGCGAAGTGATGATAGAGATAATGGGGATTCACGAACAAAAGCAGGAGCAAAGGGGAGAGGAATTGACGAAGGCAATTAGGCGGGAAATGGCTAAAGTTAAGAAAGAAATAAAGAAAACTTGAAGCTAAAGAAACTTGAAAGCTCGAACCGGGATTGTGTTGTGGGCGGGAGTGGTAATAAAGAGATGGAAAGGCTGAGAAAAATAGAACAGAGAATAGAAAGGAAGGAGAGGGAAGAAGGAAAATTAAACATAATGATAAAGGGTATAAGATTAGAGGGCGAAGAGCTGAAGGAAGGAGTTGCCGAAGTATTGAAAAGGATTGATGCTCAGGTAGAGATAAAGGAAATGCGAAATGTAGGAAGGTAAAAATGAAGGGGGGAGATAATAGCACTGGTGAAACTAAAGACATGAGAACATAAGAGGGAGGTGATGACAAAGAAGAGGTTATTCTATGGAAGCCCAGAGAGAATTGAGTATGATTTGACATAGGTAGAAAGAAAGATTCAGTATAAATTAAGGAAAATGGCGGAAGAGGGAAAAAAAGGAAAAGATAACATGGGTTAAGTATGAGAGAATACAGATAGAAGGAGTATGATGGGATTGAGATAAAGGTAGGGAACAGACAGTAAGAAATAAGGTACAGGGAAACTAGGATAGGAAAGAACGCGAGATAGGTGAATAAGAAATAGTAAGAAGCAAAAAAAGATGAGAAACGAAAGTAATGAGGAATGGAAGAATTGTTACTGGAATATAGCAGGATTGGAGAGAAAGGATAGGGAGTTTATGAGAAATTATACACACTGGGACGTAGTCATAATGATGAAGACGTGGCTAGATGAAAAGGGATGGGAAAGAGTAAGGGGAAGGTTACCAAGAGGTTACAATTGGCAAGTGCAAAATGCAAAGAGAAAGAATAAAAGGGACAGAGTAATGGGAGGAGTGGTGATGTGAGTACGGAATGAATATATAACAGTGAAAGATGTGCACAAATAAAATGAAGTTAGTCAAGGGGGGAATAGAAATAGGTGGTATAAGGACTGCAAAAGGAAAAAAGGAGCTCAGAAAGGAATGACGAAAGTTTGGAAAAAAAAATTAATAGGGAAAAATATAGGGAAAAAATAAAGTGTATGCTGATTTGTGTTATGAGAAGAAGGAGGAAGAAGATAAAAGGTTTGAGGAAGAGGCGGAAAAGGCTAGGACGGAAGAAGAGGTATGGAAGGTAGTAAATAGAAAAAGAAAAAAAATCAACCAAGATATTGAAGTGGTAGAATAGTTCAGGTTTTAGGAATAATGAAGGATGGAAAGGCACCTGGTATAGATGAGATTCCAAATGAAGTATGAAAATATGGAGGGGAGGAACTATGGTAATGTGTATGGATAACTTGTAATAGAGTATGGAGAGGAGAGGGGTGGCCACAGTTATGAAAAGGAGGATTAGTTATACCAATAGTAAATAAGAGAATTAAAGGGGAAAAAGGGGCAATGATAGCAATGCTCGTGGACTAGAAAAGACAAAGGTAATGAGGCTTAGAAAACGAGGGGGAAGAAAGAAAGAATTGACAGGGAATTGGACGGGAATAAAGTTTGAAGAAATAAAAGAGTATAGATATTTGGGATATAACGTTCAAACGAATAGAGATCATACAGCTCTTATAAGAGAAAGAATAAAAAAGCAGCAGGGGTAATACAACAGATATAGGGAAAAGAAAAAAAAGGTTTAAAAAAATTGAAGAAGGAGAATATGGTTATTTGGTACGCTGGTATGGCCGGTATTAGGTTATGGAGCAGAGATATGGCGATGGAAAGAAAGGAAAGATATCGAGAGTTTATAAGAAAGGTATATAAGGTGGACACTAGGGGTAGACTGGAGGACGCCAGGATATATGATTAGAGAAGAAGAGCAAAGGGATAAGTTAAGAATTAGATAGGGAAAGAGGGCAAGAAAGTGTTTGATGGTGGTAGAAGAGGAGAGGGAGGGCGATCGAATTGACGAGATGGGAAGAAGAAGGGAGGGAGTTCTTTTATGATAGAGAAATATAAGATGGGACTACGGTAAACCATGAAGAATTGGAAAAATGGGAGAGGGAAAGACAATTAATAGAAAGATGGGAGATGGTTGAGGATTCAAAATACAATAAATGGTACAAGATGATAAAAAGGAAGGAGTACTAAAGTGTTTATAAAAGGGATCAGGAGAGAGAAGGTGGACCAGAATAGCGAGATTTAGATTAGAAAACGAGGTAAGGGAGGCGATATACTGGGAAAAAGAAGAGAACAGAAAGTTTAGAATATGTAAATGGGAGCAGGAAACATGGGAGCATGTATGTGAAGGTTGTAGGAGAGGAATGGAAGATGAAAGAAGCTGGCAAGAGAAGCGAATGGGAGAGAATGAAAGAATGCATGTGAAAAAAGGCAATCGAAGGTATAAAAAAGTGAAAGAAAAAGGAAACGGAAGTCGCTTAGATTAGTAGCGTAAAGATTGTAAGTAATGGTAAGGTAAAAGTTAAGTAGACTAAGATGCGTTTGCGTTCTCATGCTCTCTCTCTCTCTCTCTCTCGCTCGCTCGCTCGCTTGCACTCTCGATGTCGTTCGCTCGCTCACTCGTTTGCTAATAAGTCCTAAATTACGCTATCGAAGAAATAGAGATAAGCAACTAGATATAAGACGTTATGTAAATAGTTGTGAATAATTGTACATATAAAAAGGATAAGATTGTAAAAAATATATAGATATAAGCGGAAAGATTGTAAGGAATGGAAGTCATGTAAGACCTTAGTGGACACGTTATGAATAAAGATGAACTAAATTTTACTTGTTTACCATTTTGGCCACTTTTCTTAAAAGACAGCTGAGTTTTTTCCAATACTGACCTTTGGTTTTATACTCACAATGACATTTTTTTACAAAACAAGCTTTCAGTATTTTTTCAAAGGATATCCATAGCCTTAAAAGTTTAATCCTCTTTTATTATTAAAAAAAATTTGGTCCATTAATTTTGATCAGATTTTTAACGTTCTTTTCATTGAACATTCTAATATTTTTAAATTAATCTTAAAACTTCAAAAATACAGGGTTTAAAATGAATTTAACTTATGCAAGGTCCGAGAAAGTCTAACATAAGATCAGCAGCTTTTGAAAAAAAGTCCATATCAATGGAAGTTACTTGTTTCAACAATGCCCATTCAGTAGTGACCTTGATTTTTACAATTATGTTCTGGTCTGATAAAAGTTAGATCTACTTTCGGCATTAACCAGGAGAAACGGCGTGGACGTAGTCAATTTTGTACCCATAGGGGTGCCTAATCATCTTGACTTCCTTTGCTTCCCACATTTTGAGGTGTTTGATTATGCCGAAAAGTGGGGGCTTCATTTTTTTAAGTTGACCTTCAAGTGGCCTTTACGTAAATCGTCAAGGTCAAATTAAAGGTCACCGTTAAATGTGCCTTTTTAAAGCAAATATCTTCCATTGATATTTTTTTTTTAAATTGTTGCTTTTAGTGATGTTCCGACCTTGTTTAGGCTCTAATGATATTAGAGCGACCTTCAATCTCAAATTTAACTTATGACCTTAGTAGATATTTAAATGTGAAAATTTCCCGCTCTATCTATTTCCGATGTACAAACGAGGAGTTTTGATTACAAACAAAAGTTTACCTTGAAATTACATTTAAGGTCATCGTCAAGGTCAAATTGAACAATATTTTACCTTAGGAAATATTCAGGGGTTCTAGAATGTTTTGAAACCCTGTATATGAATAATAAAAAACACAGTTTTACTTCAGAAATATTTTTGACTTTATAACATTTGTTTGTGAGGGCTGTTTGAAATTTTGCAGCCCAAGGTCATACAATGGTTTGACAATAACACGAAAATATTATTTCATAGCTGTAATTTTTATTTGTACCTATCATATCTTTTGTTGATTTTAAGAAAATAATTCTGCAGCTTTATTTTATTGATTACATAAAACTATTATGTATATTGAATAACATGATTTTGTTGGTTCCAAATATATACATTTCTTAAAATCTGATCTGTCCTTCAAAGAAGTATTCATTTCATTCAATGAAATAGATTTTTTAAATTGATCACGATGCATGTAAATCAGTTAATTGGTCCATACTGAATTAGGTATTTGGGTTTGATTAAATAAAAAAAATCAATTAAGAAGAATATTAATTAAGTTGAAAATATTGTTATTCAATACAAAGAGTTGTTGCATTTATACTAATTAATTCTTTCTTTGGATGAATAAAATATTGTGCTTATATGTATTTATTAAAAATAAGCATTAATTTCAACAAATAATTTTAATGATAATAATTTTTTTAATTGGACACTTGTTTTTAATAAGCTGAAGCTTTTGTATTAGGGTAGGCCAAGCATTTTTTTTCTCACATTTTTATCGGAACAGTTGAGGAATTTGTTTGAATCCACACAAAGTAATTGAACTTTTTTTCAGAATCCTTACTATTATTATTTCAATCAAGTTGAAACTTAACATTTCTCTCCGCAATTAGCCACAGAATACGGATAAAATATCACTCTTCAAATATCAGCAACATTAGTCCATTTAGTCTATTTTATAGGGTCCCAAAAAACCCCATAAGTTCAAGAATGAGTTTAGCGAGTTTTGGGCGCTGATTACAACTTTTTTGCGGTTTTTAAAGTGGAAATTGTTTCTGGCACATAATTAACCATTTTATACTGATAATTGGATGTTCTGATAAATTGTTTAAACAATTTATTATTGTTTTTAGATATTTTCTTAAAGAATCGAGTTACAATTGTTATCCAATTTTTAATTAAAGGGAAGTGATGGTTCATTAATGTTAACAAACGTAATTGTTTAAACAATTTATTGTTATTGTTAATAATATTCTTTTAGAAAAATGCTACAAAACTGCAGTTTAAAAAAATCCACCTTCAGTCAAATTTTTAATTAAGATAAAATATTTAATTAATCTTAGTCCAAAAAATTAATTGTTCAAACAATTTAATATTATTATTATTATTGATAATAATATTGTATTTAAATAATGCCAGAAACATGCGGTTCTTTCTGAAACTTCTAGCTATTTGTCCAATTTTCAATGAAAGTGAGGTAATAATGAATTCACCTTAACAAAATAATATTTAAACAATTTATTATCATTGTTTATAATATTCTCTTTGCCTAATTGGTAGAATGTTGCGGTTTTTCTGGAATTTTCAACTGTTTTTCTATTTTTCATTAGACGTGACTTAATAATTAATTAAGTTTAACAAAAATAAATATTCAAACAAATTATTATTGCTTATAACTATCTTCGTTTATATCAATAACTAACAGCTACGGTTTTTCCTCAATTTTTACCTTTCTGTCCTTTTTTCACTCGGTGAGATAATTAATAATAAAAGTTAACAAAAAAGTTGTTTACACAATTTAATATTGTTTTTAACTATCTTTCCTTAGATAAGTGCTAGAAAGTGGCAGGAAACGCAAAGTTACAGATTTCATAAAAAACCACTACTTTCTAACACTTATCTAAGACAAGATAGTTATAAGCAATAATGAATTGTTTAAACAACTTTTTTGTTAATTCTTAATAATTATTATGGCACTAAGTGACGAAGAACAGAAAGGTAAAAATTTCCGAAAAAACCGCAACTATCAGACATTGGTATAGATGAAGATATTCATAAACGATAATAATTTTTTTAAACAATTATTTTTCCGAATATAATTAATTATTAAGTCACGCCTAGTGAAAAATAGACAAACAGTTAAAAATTTAATGAAAAACCGCAACATTGTACCAATTAAGAAAAGGCAATATTATTAACAATGATAATGAATTGTTTGAACAATGATGTTTGTAAACTTATATTCATTATTACTTTACTTCTATTTAGAATTGGACAAAAAGCAAAAAACTTAAAAAAAACAGAATTTTTTGTAGTATTATTCACATATAATATGATTAATAATGAAATAAATGGTTTAAACAATTAATTTTTTTGACTCTTATTAAATAATTAACTTATCTATATTGAAAACTTGTCTAAAGGAAATTTTTTTAAATTGCAATTTTTCAGCATTTTAAGCGTATAAAGCGTTTATGTGAACAGCTAATTATCAGTACAAAATGGTCCTTTATGTGTCAGGAACAACTTGCATTAAAAAAAAGTCATAATAAGTGCCAAAAACTCGCAAAACCCATTTTTTCACTTATGGGGTTTTTTGGGATCCTATAAAACAGACTTATGTTGTTAATATTTGAAAAGTGATATTTTATTCGTATTCTAAGGCTAATTTTGAAGAGAAATATTGAGCTTCTACTCGATTAAAATAATATTAAGGATTCCGAAAAAAATTTACAAAAACGTCTTTTTTTCTTATGGAAAATACGTGTTAAACCCTATGGGGCTTGCGGCACTTTTAAATATAATATTTTTTTCAAATCAAAAAATTTGATTTATTTTTGTGTGGATTCGAAAAAAATTTTTTGGGTGTTTCCCGTATAAATAAAAAAAATGTCCAATGCATTTTTAGACCACCCTATTATGTATGAACTACGCGGTCCTTGAGATGCCTTTTGTTTAAGAAGCAAAAAAGGGTACTTTTCACTCGTTCATAAGACATCACGCAGGCCAGACTCTCGTACAATTCTCCCTAAAACTTTTGCTATTATACGTGCCATTTTTAATATTCTGACTTATTTGTAAACGCGCTTGCTTTATTTTCATAACAATTAATATAACTAAAAGCCCTCAATGAGCATACTACATTTGTTTAAAATCTTCTTTTAACTGTTGACATAAAATAAAACTTTTCACTTTTCTCATATTACCTCGTAGGACGAGCCATTATTTATTCACGGCCACTTTAGGAATATCTTTTTCATATGAATCCTCAAACACTTAAGCAGTTTTAATTTTCTAAGGAAAACTGGCAAAATGTAATTAAAAATGCCTATTTTTCACTTTGTACACAAACAATTTGGAAAGCAATGTTTTAAATTTGATAGAAACTACGTGACGTTCAGAATTTCAGAATATGAAATTCTTCTTGGATTATTTAAATTTCACTAATCCCCATTTAAGAAAATCTCAAAGTACCATTTTTATATAAGGCAAATAATGTGCACCAAGTTTGCTAAATAACTGCAATTTTCTATTGAGAATGACAAAAATGTACACTACAAAAAACGAATTTGAAAATTAAAGAAAGAACTATTTGAAAAAGTGGCACTTAAAGACCATAAATACGTATAATTAATTTCGATTTAATTTATCCATTGAAATTTCAAAAGCCTGAAAAATTATCATTTTTTTTAATTTGTTCAAGCAATTAGAAGGCAAAGCTTTTAAACTGACGCAAGCGGCTCACGTGTTAAATTTTATAATAAGACCTTATTTTTTCAATAGAGTTAGTAATGTAATACCGTCGCGATATTTAATTAAACTTCTCTATTTATTACGTTTTCCATTTTCATAACATTTTTTTGACTGCTATGTACATTTCTAAGTCAATTTATATATTTGCATTTAACATTTAGTAGCCTTCTACCACTGAATTATTAAATATCTCAACTAATCAAATGATTAATCTTCTAGTAATCTTTGGTGGCTCCATTTCCTACTTATGTTAGTAAAATTAATTTAATATTAATTAATAATTTAATAATTTTTTTTAAAGAAAGAAAATAGAACTTTTTTGAAAATTAGGGACGAGGATCGTGAATATGTATAATAATTCATATATTGATCCACATAGTTTTACACGATTTCTGAAGATTTTAATGGATTTTCAGGGATTTTAACTTTCTAGAGAACTTCAGGAAATAAAAAAATTTAATTTAAGGGATTTCAACAACTACAAGGGGTATGACAAAATCGGAAATCTTCTGAGAGCTTTCAGAGATTGTAAGTTATTATAGAAAATTACAAAAAATTTGAAAAAAATGTTAACGGATGTCAAAGAGATTTAAAATATTATAATGGATTTAAAAATATATTTAAAGGCGTCCATGTAATATTATAATTGGTTCAAAAGGAATCTTTCCTTTGTAGATTGTGTACTTTTTACATTATTTCCTTTCATTATCCTGTATTATTTATTTTAGTGAATTCAGGAATTTGTAAATATTTTAATATTATTCAAGTATAATTTTATCTTTTACAGCTCCGATGGTATTTTTCACGCACCTTTCATTGAATAAAAATGATTTATCCAATTGATTATTATTCATTGAATTAAATTGCAATTTTTTTTAATTTTGACCATAATATTAGTATTATTTTTGGTTTCAGATAGTTAAATTTTTTTCTTATAAGGCCTTGATAATACAGAAATTCCCCCTGTTCGCACAACGTGGTCAGGAGTCAAATTAGCAAGAAATTATTTTTTGATTGTAATTTTGTAACGAATAATTTTTTCCCCTAATTTGGGGAAATAGTGAAATTTGGAAAGTATAAATATATGAGTGCCTATGAAGCATAGACCTTATAAAAAATCTTGGAAAAAACTATGTTCCTTACTATTTTTAAAACAATAATTTTTTTTGATAAGTCTTTCTGTTTACCATTAATAATAATCTTATTTATCACAGTCAATTCCATTTTGTATTTTTTTGCGTCGAAACCTACACCTTATTTTATGACAAACATTTCTATTGTTTTGCTTAATTTCTTATGTCTGACGTGATTGTTTCTGATTCAATATTAACGGAAAGTAAATAGAATGTTTCTCCATGTTAATGATAATTTTTTTTGTAAGAAAAAGACACCTGTTCTAAGCCGACAGTAAATTTTAAATATAAATATCAATGATTTTCTTCGATATTTCTCTTTCTTTATTCGAGAAATTTACTTGAAAGAAATGGAGATCACTATCTGCTTTCTAGCGCTTGTCATTGCGCTTTATTTTGATTTGGGTAGTAAGTATAAAAAACACCCATACTGTCAAAAATATTTTTGAGTCCCGCGACTTTTTGCTAACAAAATTTTTGACTTTCTCCAAGTTTTTGATCGTGATTTTCAGAAATACAACTTTTTCTAATAGAAAATACTTTGAGTCTCAGCTAACCTTAATGATTTTTTTCTAATTGGTTTTAAAATAAAAAATATTTTTAATATATCTTATTTGAAATCAGTACGGTAAATACTAAATTTAAGATAACATTCATTTTTGCGACAAGAAACAAAATTTTCACATTAAGCTGATGCAAAAAAAACTTTATGTAAAAAGCCTCTGCAGAAGATAATTTAAAAAATAATTAATTCAAAACTGATATAATAAAATGATAAAACTCACTAAAACTGGGATGATAACATATCGCAATACTTTTTCCAACAAGAGAAATGCATGTATTTTGTAATTATTCAAATTTTTCAAAATTTACAAATAAATTTTTTTAATTAAAAATTTACCCTAGAATCTTTCGAATTCTTTTCTAACAATTTCTTAAATCTTTTTAGATGTTTTAATCTCTTTTTTAATGTTCTCCTAAAATTACTTTTTTTTTTAAATAAAAACTGATTTATGAATTTCCCCGAAATGTTTTTTAATGTCTTTCTAAACACTTCAAGATTCTTAAAAGTTTTGAAATATTTGTCAAAATCTTCAAAAACCAACTTAGAAATTTGTATTTGTTAAAATCGTCTAAACGCTGAAACATTTTTAAATCTTACGATAAGATCTAAATAACTTTTCAAATAAATCGAATTATTCATAAAGTTTCGAAAAAATTCTACAGGATTTATGCAAATGTCTAAAAAGGCTTCTCAATCCCTTGATGAATGCTTTTAGTATTAATTTTTAAATCAAAAATTCATTTAAGAATTTCACAGAAATCTTGAAAAATCCATTCTATTCTCTTGGAACCTTTCAAAATTCTTGCAAATCTTCTGTTTTCGATACAATAAAAAATGGACATATTATTTTTATTTTCTGAAACCTTATCCCGTTTTAAATTATTTTTTAATTTTTGTGAATCTCCTAGAAATTTTGAATATCTTTTGAAATAATCAATTTTTTCTAATAAAGTTTAAAATGATGCAAAATAAAAAATTGGCAATATTATAGTACTCGCAGAACTAAGCCATACGTATTTTATTATCTGTGAAAAACACTTTAAAGGTGTGAAACAGCCCCTCAAAGATAGTTGTCTCAAGTGTCGATTATATAGCTTTGTGTATAAAAACTATATTCATTTCGACCAAACCTAATGGAAAAGTTTTCTCGTAATGCAAGATGAATAACGTAATTTCATCAGAAAAAAAAATAAAGGGGGTGAACCACTTCCACATATATTTAAAGTTGTGCTAAAAATATTGAAATTCGAAGAAAAAAATAAAATATTTTGCACTTGAGACAAAAATAAAGTTGACGTGTTTCAGCGCTAATAATTGCTAAATTCATAAAATGAAAATAAAAAAAAAATAAATATATTTTCCACTAGAAACAAAAATAAAGTTGTCTTTCGACAAAAATAATTTTTTTTTCAACCGAGGTAGTTATCCCTTAACAATATTCATTTTGTGTCTATAATAATATAAAATTTCCATTCACAAAGGCAATTCGGAAGATAGTTTTATAACAAAGGAAGTAAAATAGAGTCCATTCATCATGAATAAAAAAATTAAGCGGGGGTAAACCACCCCTCAATTATGTATACAATTTTAAAATAAGTCAAAAATCGAGCAAAAAAAATTCGAAGAAAATACACGTTGCACATAAAAAAGAGAATAAAGGTGTTTAAATATATTTTAAGAGAAAAAAGGGCATTGAAGAGAGTTACTACCCCTAAAATACTTTAATACAAAAAAGTAATTTAAATAATAAAAAAGAATACATAGTTTCTAGACATGCGTTCAGTTCAAATTCACAATATTTCGAATTCTAGACAGAATAAGAAAGATGTATTTATCGAAATTTGAACAATAATGATATTCGTCATAAAAATGTTAAAAACATAATGATTTCTTACACCAATAACATCGAATTACAGCAATATTTGTACAACCTAAAATGTCATAATGTGTTTTACACAAATCGCCGAAGCTGAAGCTTGCCAGATTTTCTAATTTACCTACTTTTTCTACAAAATATCTGCTTTTGCATCTTTAATATTTAAAAAGAGTAGTATATCTTGTCGACTGTAACTAATTATGCACCAAAGACTAAAGCTTCATATTATTATTCCTGGTATTTACATAAAAATAACAAAATCGAAAAACTGATGCACATAATTTTTCTAAATTCTCAACCCAAATACATGGTGTAAGGATTGCACTTTTTCTGTTTTTCCTCTTAGAATAATATTAGAATTTACATTAAATCACGAAAAAAGGTGATTCATTTACAGAATCTCACAAACTTTAAAAGTAACAAGCACAAGATTTAATTATAAAAGTTAATAATGTGAAACAATTTAGGGGTATTTAGCCTTTTCGATGCTGTTTTTTCTGAAAAATACATAAATACCTTCATCCTCTTTTTTGTGTGCAACACGTATTTTTCTCCGATTTTTTTGTCTATTTTAGACTTATTTAAAAATTTTACACATAATTAGGAGGTGGCGGGGTTACCCCCGCGTATTTTTTTAATTCATGTTGTATGTACTCTATTTTACTTCCGGAGTCACAAAACTTTTTTCAATTGTCCTTGTGTATGGAAAGTATATATTATTATACCAACCAAATAAAATTTATTTAGGGGTAGCTACCCAAATCAATTGAAAAAACATTTTTTTGGTGGAACACGTCAACTTTATTTTTGTTTGAAATTCAAAATATATAATTGAAACAAATTTGTTTTCTATGCATTTAGGAATTATTTTTTAATATTTAGAAAAATTATGGAAAATTCATTATGATTAAAATTATGGGATTCATCAGAAATATTTAGAAGCAGATATGTATTTCATCCTGAAATAAAATTATTGATTTCAAAATTTTGATTGACTAAATTAATGGAGCACACATAATTTTGTCTAATCTTTAAAGACTCGAATGAAAAAAAAGAAATAAAAATAACTATCTCAACCAAATTTTTTCAAAAAATAAAAATTACGGAAATTTAAAATTCTTAAATAAAACTGAAACTAATGAAATGTTCAGCCCGGAGATTAAGCAGTTGTGAATTTGCATATTCTGGAAAAAAGTAAATTGCCGAATTTGCAAATTCTCATTCTCAATTAAACATTTCCCTGAATTAGAAATTTCGAAAAGTTACTATGCTGCGAAATTTTACCCCCCTCCCCCAAAGATTTACTAGAACACTTAAAAAGAAATATATCATCTACAAAAAAGAAAAGATTATTCTAGCAGAAAAAAACAACCATTAAATTTTGTTTTTCAGAATACTAAAAATTCAGAAGCTTACTTGTTTTCGGAATTCGAAATTTTATTAATCTTCTTCTCAGGGGAACTTACTGTTTTAGGATATTTAAAAATTAGGCGTTCCAATATTTTAGGGAATTTGATAATACATTTTAGAAATAAACCTCTTTGTTTTATTTTATTTATTGAAATTAATGTCTCGAATTTTCATTTTTTTCTGCAAATTTCTTTTTCAATACTTGATTTATCAGTATTTCTTCAAACTTTGTAAGAACCGGACTATTTTCCCAGATTAAAAATTAATTTAGAAATAACATTTTATCTTTCATGAAAAATGTTTAGAAACATGCAGAAATAAGTATTATCGTTAAATAAAATTACTCTTAGCAAATTTTGTGCTAGTATATTGATGAGGAAGAAAATTGATGACCCCTATTGACTAATATACTAAAATTCATCTTGAGACTACATCTTTTTAAAACAAGGATTGATATATTTATACGTAAAGAAATCTTCTTATGACGGTCGTCAACTTATCCTCAAGCTACCTTTCCATTGGGACTGAATTCTGTTATTTTCTAACTTATTTCGACATGAAGTGCTACATCGTATTGCAAATTTGGGATAATAAATAAGAAGCACTAAAAAAGATGAATTCGGTCTAAAATTTTAAAAATTATGGAAACATTTTTTTAAAGAAATTTTGTTGATGCTTTTTCACAAATATTAGTATAATTTAGGATCAGACCAACCTTTATTAGTGCTTCTTATTTATTATCTCAATTTTTCAACTTGATTCGGCGCTTCGTGTAAAAGTTAGTTAGGAAATAGAAAGTCTTATTAAGGTAGAAATCTGGTCACGCGACCAAATTGTCACATGGCCTTAATTATACAAAATAATTTTCTTCACATCAAGTTCATATCCTCATTATTATCAGAGGATTGGCTCAAGTTTAAAATAAATTCTTGTTCCTCTCCCTCTCTCTTTTCTTGAATTTTTCTTTCACTTCTCCTCTCTCCTTCTTCCTTGCTGTCACTTTACGCGCCGTCCGTCACAGTACTGTAAAGTGCTATTTTACTGCTTCTAAACGGACAGGAAAACAGCGCTTATTTTGCCTATTTCAGATAAAAATATTTAGCATTGCGAATTCCATTTCAATAAGAAGATACTGTAAGAACAAGCAACTTCGCGTTTTAAATACAGAATTAAGGGTGCACCACCTTACCTAAAATTTGCGCCACTTAACCCCGGATTAATCGACTCCCAGTGAGAAACAATTTTAATAAACCTCATTAAAAACATCCTAAGTGATTCCAAACAACTTTTCCTCAGCATTTAATCTTTTCGTTACGTCTTAAGGACTTGTTTCAAATATGGATTATTTGCAGAATATTATTTGGCTTAACTTGGGACGGTTTTTGGAACTTTCAAAAAATCTCTTTTGTCTTTAACGCCTAATGAACGTTTTGAGATCGTTCTAATTACGTCTCTAAATTTCTTGCCCACTAACCTCTCATATTAATTTTTTCCGTTTTTTATAATTGAACTTCTTGGGAAATTGCGTAGGTGGTTCAACACACGGAGATCATGATGATCCTGTTCCAGAACCAGAACCTCACACATGGAGGACTGTGCAGACAATTTATGGTTACAAAGTGGATATTAAGAAAGATGTGTTTGGAGAACTTATCGATATTAAGATTCACGGAAGGCCAGCACATCCTGTAGTACATAACTCACCGCATGCCCCGCATATTTTTCGCGTATATGATCAAATTAATGATTTGTACTTTGTAGTGCAAATGTATCCTGGTACTTTAACTTGGTACGCAGTTTGCCCTCATTCTTCAGAATTCGACACTTATCCAGAACTTGCCCAAGAAATTTGAATTTTATTCGACAGATCGCGAATATCCAAATTAAAACAAATTTATTTGTAGATTTTAATCTGTACTACCTGGGGAATCTATTTTATAGCAAGCCAGAACCTCGATTTACCCTTGGAATCATACTAACATTTTTAGCATAATATTGAAAGTAGCGATCTGAAACATGAAATGAAATGTTTTAAATATTTTCACGTAAACCAAATCAAATCATGTTGAATTGGTACTGTTTGGCTACCAGCAGGAATTTCAGTTTTTTAATTATCATTTCTTTCATGAATAGCCTACAAAATTAGCCAAAAACAATGTATATTTAAGAAATGTGTAATTTTCGTGAATGAAATAAAGAATTTCAATAAAAATTATTTTCCGTAGAATTATACTATTAATTTGTAATTTTTCTATTCAAATAACACGGCAAATTCTATGTTTATTTTTGAATTTTAATTACTTCTGAATGGCTTTTTTGCGCAACATCCCAAAGAAAGCATTTATAGGAAATCTTAAGCTGTACAAAAAACTTTAAAAGATCAAAGTTTCTCAGATCATCCATTTTAAAGATATCTGCGATCCAAAATAACACTAATAAAAATTTTTAAATATTTTCCAACAAAACTGGAAAAATATTATACTCTATATTTAAGTGATTTTTAAAAAAAAAATAATATAAATATAACAGAGTATGATATTTTTTGCAGTCTTATTGGAAATCATTGAAAATTTTTGATCAGTGTTATTTTTTATCGCAGATATCTTTGAAACGGTTGATGTGAGGAACTTTGACCTTCAGACGTTTTTTGTAGAACGTGAAATTTCCTATAAATATTCTCTCTGGGATCTTGCGCAAAGAAGTTATTCCGAAGTAATTAAAGTTCAGAAATAAAAAATAAAGTTGTCCGTGTTATTTAAATAGAAAAATTACAAATGAATAGAGGCAAACCTTAATATTAATATTAAGGACTCTAATAGGCTCCAAAGATTTTATATGATTAATTTTCTGCCCATTGACCCATTGGAATCTAAAGATTGTCATTAATGCTTATTTTTCTTAACTTTATGAAATCAATCGAAAGGCGTTATTTTCCAGTTTTGTCAGGCAACAACATATTTGTAATTTTACGGTGTGACCATATTGTTTTAATAGAGTTAGAAATGTTATACCATCGCGTCGTTTACTACTACTCGAATTATTAATTATCTACTAATCTTTAGTTTCGCTTTTTTCACTAATAAAATCTAAGAAATTTCACTAGAAATTATTTAAGTCTCACCAATTTTGATTGGCAGAGAACAAGGGCTAAAAAAGTAAAAAATAACACTCTAAGAAATCAAAATAAAACTTATTTACATGATGCCTGCTTGAGAAAATAGATTATTATAAAAGATCATTTGTCTAGAATGATGTAGGCAAATCGTACAAAATTGGCCTCTTCTCAATCTTATCCCATCGTTCGTCTATCCAAATCAGAATTTTCTAAGTTTTGTTGAACTACATCCACGTATACCTTTTTTAATACCCTCTTTTCTATCTCATTCTATCCTATAATTATCCACTTGAATATTTTTCGATCTATCTGTTAATTTTTATGAACGTTCACCTTTTTCGATCTATTTTCCAATTTAATTTCACGTATTTTCGATCCCTTCCTCTCTAGATAATCATATCCTTAAACTAATAGCATAAATATTTTTCTATCTCTCTTTCAGGCTAAATTCCCCTCTATATTTTTTATTCTCGTTTTCAGTTCTTCTCTGTTGACGTCAATCTAAAGTTCTTCTAAAAGAACAAAGACATAAAAAGATAAAAATTGGCAGATAGGAGCACATATAATTATTTTATCTCTTTTTATATCTTTTCCTGTCACCAATATCAATAATTTTTTTGATCTGTTTCTGTATCCTTACGGTCTTGAACCAGTTTTATATGGAAATAACGAATGCACTCTCTCACCCGGATGATTCGAGACGTGGACAATAAGGAAATGGCAGCCAAGATTTTTAAGGAGGTCATTTGATCTACTTATGCAAATAATTGTCAACCAACAAGAGTCCTAAGGGCTGTGGAGACACTGGTGGAATGGAAATCTCGAAGAGCTTCGCAGGGATATAGTGGTGCAATACATAAGGAAAATTAACAAAATGGAACCCACCCTTTCACAGACATAGAGAAGGGAGCAGAGGCGACTAGACTCGATAAACCGCCTTCTCGAAACCTGGATGCTATGCTCGGCACATTACAATTTTCCATCGGGAAATACTCAGTGTCGGCCGAGAAGATCATAGCTAACCTGGCCAAGGCATATTTTCCGGTCTTCAGAAGATCTGTAAAAAAAGGGGAAAAACTTTGAGGCAACAAAAGTGACATGTGGCCAAACTGTGCCCGAAACGATGGCTAGCTCACGAGATTGTTACCCCCTCTATTGTCAGGTATGCCCCATGTTTTTGGTCCTCACAAGTCACCTGCTCCGCATGAAATGTGTCCGGTCCGCTTACAAAGGGCTGGAGGGATTATAATAGAGCTGCTTGCAAGACTTGATGTGGCTAGTCTAACATTGGGATATGCTTCAACGACATGGAGAGGTACGAAAATATTCCTTATTCCAAAATTAAGCAGGATCGGTTGTACTTTACCTAAGGGTTTTCTGTCAATCTGGTAGGTAGTTATATCCGCGATAAGGTCTTACCACGTAGGCCACTTTATAAGGAGCAACATGCCTATAGAGCTAGTCACTCGACTGTGACGGAACTAAGCGGAGCAGTAAACCTAATTTATGGACAACTGAAGCAAAAAGGCCTCGCGATGGAAACCTACAGGTAATCGAAGAAGTCGTAAATTACATTTCCGTAGTGCAAAGATGGAGGTGAAAAGGGCATGGTATTTTAGAACGAATGGATTACAGATGGATAAAGTGAGAAGGATGCACGAGGAAGGAAGGAAGGTATATGAGTTGGTGCAAAAGAATAGCATGGAGAAATAAAAGGCAGAATGAGAGGAAAGAAAAACAATGTCAATGTTCAACGGGAACTATGTGTCAATTATGCTTAGGGAGAGAGCGCAGCATTTGTATGAGTAAGGAGAGCAAGGCAGTCAGGAACTTATAGCGAGAATGAGATGCGGTTTTCTGGAGAATTATAATAGGTTCTGGCTTTCTAGAGAGAAGAGAATGTTTGAATTGTGCGGGAAGGGGAATGAGAAAGTTGAGCACTTCTTGAAGAATGTGAAGAGGTGGAAAGGAGTGTGATAAGCATGGTGGTATTGTTGAATGAAAGGGGGGACAAAAGGGCAGTTGAATGGATGAAGGGGGTGTTGGTTAAGATGGAGAAGAAGAGAAGGAAGGATTGTAAATAGGAGACAAAGTAGATGTAAGAAAACTGGAAATATTGTAAATAGTAGTTAAGCATAAGGCGCAAGCCGCGGAGACAGAGACTGGAAATGCGAGGCATAGCGAGGAAGGTTAGGATACAGTAGCGAGCGAATAAGTTATAAGGTGTGGATGGATGATAATTTGTAAGATATAGCTGTAAAAAAATTCTGTAAAAAAATGGAAGTGTAAGCAAGTTAATTTTTTAAGGCCAGCAGGCCGAAAAATAAACTTTAATCTATCTATTAAAAAAGCATATGAAAATATTGAAATATTAAATATTAACAAATCTTTTCTTTTTGTGATGATTAGTTTCGTGCTAAATACTTTTAAAATGATAATAAATGATCTGGAGAGTTCATTAAAAAATGACATAATCACTATTTTTTTGCAGTCAAAGGCTTGTGAGTTCTGAACCTGCGCGTTAAAATTGTTGATCTTTTCAATTCTTTTTAATTATGTACTTTGTTACAAATTAGAATGGATACTCTTTTAGAATTACTGTAACTTTTAAAATAGTATAATCTACCTGAAAATGTAGTTTTAATAACATACGTATTCCTATGGATTTTAGGGCGCTGAATTCAAATTCGGTATCAAAGATCACCCATCATGTCATGGTTGAACCATAACCTCGAAAAATGACGAAAAATCATGCACTGAGGCAAATAAATTTCAAAATAATGCCCGTGATGTAAATTTTCACTTCAAAAACATGTCGACAACTGTCAAGGATCAACCCTTGCCAGATATCAACTTATTTAACATAACGTTACCCAACAGAACCTGACCTCACCTAACCTGAATTAACATAAGTTCATTGAATTACACGCAAAGCTCTGGAAGCATGTTTTCCCAGTAGCAAATGTGTGCTACATCGAATAGGTCAACTCGAGTCTAACCTAGAAATAAATCTAACCTATCCTAGCCCAACCTAACCTAACCTAACCTCACGAAACACAATTAAACTGATAGTGTCTTCTCGTTGTGTTTGAGGTACCGTTTCATTCAGCTTCGGCTTAACCTACCTAACCTGACCGATTACGCTGGCAACCCTGTTCTTGCGTACTTTCATAATTTGACATTAATAGCATTAAATGTCTGGAATTTTGTAACCGCTTGTTGCTACTATTATTCGCCTGTGTCTGTAACCAGGGTACCTCCACGTAGTGACGGTGGGCAACGGATCCACATTGGCTGAGTCCCTGGGTAAGCGGCGTTCATGCCGTCATGGCAGACATAGGTAAAAAGTGTATTACGATGCAGGGAAAAACCCCAGTATCGGAGTCTGGTCAGGGTGGGAAAGCAGGCTTTCGGACGTCGTCATCATGCAACCGTAGCTCTTCATCAATGGATCACTTGGTTGGTGTAGAGTCTCATGCAGTAAATATGAAGTGAGCAGTTTGCGAAAATCAGTCGACGAGGAAGTGAAAAGTCTTTACGAAAAGTGTTTTGACCGTAAATTGCTGAACCAAGAAACAAAAGGGGTTCCTTACGTTATTTGCAATTCCTGCAGACTTATGTTGCATCGTCTAAGAAATTCAAATAACGAAAAGTACTGCAACTACTCTACATCAACCACATGGAAAAAACCCGTTCTTGCGAACGCCCGCTACTTTTGCGTGAATTTATTAAAGGGTTTAACGCCCAAAATAAAAATAAGATTTCGTACATTAATGTGTACACAGTCACAAGAGCAATTGAAATCAATAAAAATGCACGCCAGACTGATTTAAGCGCTTTAGAAGATGATAGAATGGAAGTTGAAGGTCAACGTCATGGAGACGGTAGTGAAACCAGTGCTCGAACAGAAAATAGTTCTGATGATTCCGATGAAAATGACGAAAAAGATGACGAATATGGCGTGCATAAAATGAAATTGAAGGTTCCAATATTGGTGTAGCAACTTGAACTGAATGATTTTATTAGAGATCTTGGATTACCGAAAGACGGCGCTGAATTTGCCGCTTCATTTCTAAACAGAAGAAATCTTCTAGAGCTAAAGACAAAAGTTCCATTCTATAGCGACAGGGACAAAGAATTCAGAAAATTTTTCGTAAAGACGAAGAGACGTCTTTAGTGTACTGTACTGACGTTAACAAAATAATGAATTACTTGAAGAAAAATGTGTACAGAGACGAAGAATGGCGACTTTTCATTGATTCGTCAAAACGCAGCATCAAGGCTGTTTTACTGCACAACACGAATACTTACGCTCCTATCCCTATAGCTAACTTAACGGTCATCAAAGAAGAATATAACAATCTTAAAATGCTTCTTGAAAAAGTTAGTTACACGAATCATAAATGACAAATATGTGGTGATCTCAAAATCATAACAATGATATTAGGCCAATGATCGGGTTTCACGAGAGAGCCATGCTTTTTATGCCTGAGGAATAGCAGAGATCGAGCTAATCATTGCAGCAAAAAACATTGGCCTTTAAGATATTCATTCAAACCTGGTTCTCATAATATCATCAACCAAAGCCTTGTTGATCCAAAAAAAATTTTACTACCACGCCTCCACATTAAGCTTGGCGTCATGAAGCAATTTGTCAAGGCGTTAGACAAAGATGGACAATGCTATAAGTATATATCCCTTAAATTCCCTAAAGTTTCAGACGCTAAACTGAAAGAAGGAGTCTTTGATGGACCACAGATTCGAATATTGACAAAAGATACTAATTTCGTGAGCCATATGACGAAAATTGAAATGGACGCTTGGGAAAGTTTTAAAGCAGCAAACGCAAATTTCCTCGGTAACAAAAAAATTCCAGACTACAAGAATATTGTTGCGAAAATGATAAGAAACTACAAAAAGTTAGGCTGCTTGATGAATTTGAAACTTCACTTTCTAGATTCTCATCTGGATAAGTTTCCAGAAAATGTTGGTGATTTCAGCGAAGAACAAGGGGAACTATTTCATCAAGACATAAAAGTGATGGAAGAACGATATCAGGGTAGATGGGACGAGGTCATGATGGCTGATTTTTGCTGGATGTTGAAAAGGGAAACGAATGTAGGTCTTAAACGTAAGCGTAACCCTTTGCATCATTCCTTCGAAGAAAAAAGGACACGTTATAGCAGGCAGAAAATAGACTGAAGTAGGTCTATAAATCAATTTAACTGCGATAAAAAGCAAGATAAAATGTAAACACGAAAGATAGTATAAATATATCCCTTAAGTTTAAGAAAAGCAGAGAGATAAATTTTTGAATAAAACTCTAATTCATTCGCAAGTTTAAGTTACAGTTCTACATTTTAATTGATACAAACATTGTCAGGTTAATTGAAAAGGGGTAAATTCTACTTGTAGTTCTAAGTTTCTTCAAATGAGTAATGTGCGTCTAAATTTTTTAACCACCTGTAGTACAATGAAATGAATTTTATTGTGTTACAACGGGAACACTTAAGTTAAGTTGTGTTACGTTAAGCAAAATTTCGTCAGGTTCTGTTAAGTTAGATTCATTTGTAGGTTAAGATCGAGTTAACCTATTAAATATAGCACACATTTAAGACTGAGAACCGTACGCTTACATAGCTACATGTGTGGTTGAATTTCATTCGGCTAGGTTAGGTTAGGTCAGGTTTTGTTATGTTAGGATAGGTTAAACCTCTATGTAGGTTAAGCCGAAGCTGAATGAAACGGTACCGCAAACACAACGGGACAACACAGTGAGTTTAATTGTGTTACGTGAAGTAAAGTTACGTTAGGTTAGGTTAGGTAAGGACAGGTTTCTTTAGGTTAGGATAGGTTTGACCTCATTGCAGGTTAAGCCGAAGCCGATTCAAATGGTACCCCAAACACAACGGGACAACACATTCAGTTTAATTGTGTTTCGTGAAGTTAGGTTAGGTTAGGCTAGGCTAGATTTATTTCTAGGTAAGGCTCAAGTTGACCCATTCGATGTAGCATATATTTGCTACTGGAAAAATATGCTTCCAGAGCTTTACGTTTAGTTTAATAAATTTCTGTAAATTCAGGTTAGGTGAGGTGAGGTTGTGTTGGGTAAAGTTATGTTAAATAAGTTGATATCAGGCAAGAGTTGATCCTTCACAGTTGTGAACATGTTTTTGATGTGAAAATTTGCATCACTGGCATTATTTTGAAATTTATTTGCCTCAGTGCATGATTTTTCGTCATTTTTTGAGGTTATGGCTTAAACTTGACGTGATGGGTGATTTTTGATACCGAATTTGAATTCAGCGCCCCAAAATCCATAGGAATACGTGTGTCTTGTTACCAGATCCGCACACTTTTTTTTGTGTGGCTGTGTAATTGATAAATATTATCGTCAGACACGCATTTGAAAACATTGTCTTGCTCAAGTTCTTCGATAACTAGATCTACAATTGCACTAGATTATTATATTCTTTCGTTATATTCTTTATAAACAATGTACGTTACATGAGAAACGTCGTTCTATGTTCTTCAGATAAATGATGGGGAAGAAAACTTGTTTATATTAAAAAGGCTCTACATCGCGGAGCGAAAACTCGTTTTAAATAAACTTAATGATCAGTAGGTCATAAACCAAAATCATCATATTTTTTTTGCACTGATAAAAAACTAACAAGCTATATAAAATTTGCATTTCTTATTTATATGGAGGTGCAACTAACCCCATGGAATTTAAATTACTGAGGGGTGATAATTGTTTATATAACATGACTTTCACTCAAAAGTTACATTCAATTGCAGTTAAAAAAATTACAAAATAAATTTTCAACGATTTGCTATTTTTAATTTTGAATTATTCTATAAATCAGCAAATTAATGCGATAGTTTGCTTGAAATCGTAAGAAAAGCACGCTAAGATATTGTAGATAAGAAACAAAATATATTGTAGCAGAAGATAGACTTTATAAACTATAATTTGATACGCATAAAAGAGATGAGAGATTATTATCGAGATAGTCAATAGTGTACAAGACAGAATTGGAGAGAAGAAAAACTAAGTAAGTTTATTGCGATACGCGCAGTCGAAAAGTATATGACGATAAGAGCAGACAAACATACAGTGATTTGCAAGATAATGAGAATAACAGTAGGGATGAAGTAAATTATTAAATTAAAATTTTGCTTATTGGCAGAATTTAAACTAAATTGCGACTATAATGAAGTTTCGATTCCATGTCAGTTGATTGGTAATATTATAAGAGATTAGAAATAGTATGTATTAACGCTGAAATAAAAAATTTTAAATTACAATATTTTCGTGAAAAATAGAGATATCCTAATAAATCCAAGTAGGTTTGGAATGGGAAGATTAGTACTTTCAAATTCCATATTAGCTTTTGTGGTAGTCATTTTTCTTGTA
>NC_046664.1:57420537-57425181 GCF_010883055.1 Belonocnema kinseyi
TACAAGAAAAATGACTACCACAAAAGCTAATATGGAATTTGAAAGTACTAATCTTCCCATTCCAAACCTACTTGGATTTATTAGGATATCTCTATTTTTCACCAAAATATTGTTATTTAAAATTTTTATTTCAGCGTTTCAACTCATTAACGCTGATGTGTTCAGATTTATACAACGCATTCTGTATTGCTGACGGTACGATCTTCTTTCAAAAAATATTATCTTAGGGGTTTTCGAGGGTGCCCTTCCTATTCTCGGTGTCAGTTTTTTGTTATAATCCAATATGGCGTCCACAATTTAGGGCTTTAAAAAATAACAAAGGATCCCGCACAAAATAACAACAAAAAAGCGTGCAGTCGTTTGGAACCAAACTTCACACATTGATAAAACAAAAGGGGACGGACTGCGCGGAATGCTGCTGCGCACTTTGTGTGCATTATAATCTTCACATTCGCTGTATGTGCGCGCCGTTCTACGGCGCATACAGTCTTCGATCCCTAGCTGGCTCACTAAGCTGGCGACGCTTTTATGACATGTTATGCGTAGGTGATGAAATTCGTTTTTTGCTACAAATCTTTCCGTGTTAGAGATCACGTTTGAGTGGCGGGCTAACGATTGAATGCGTAGGTAATAAAATTCTTTTTGTATTTGAAATCTGTCTCGCGGTTACATTTCGTGTCGATCGTGATTTTTGTATATAGTGAGTTTTAGAATTTCCACGTTACTGTTCATTATAAAAAAAAATGAGTTAAAGAACTCCTTGCGCTAAGAAATTTAATACGTTTTGTCATGTTTGTTGGAAGTATGAAACGTAGAAATATCGTCGTTCAATTAATGAGTCAATAAAAACGTCATACTTCAACTGTTATGTGACTTAAATGAAAAATTTGGATAAACCGTGGGTATCAACCAAGCAAACTATTATTCAACCACCTGTTTGGCGTGGGCTAAACGATCATGATACTGATTATTACTTTTGCTTATGCAAAACAGGAGGTTTTTCTAAAAAGTACTTGGAGAAGATCGTTTACCCTGATGTAAAAAGTGTTACACCAGCCAAGATTGGTATTAAAAATCACTCTGAAAACAGAAGTGACCTATCAACTCACGAATCGATCGATACTGACGATCCTAATGCAACTGAAGATTCTTCTTGGGAAGAAACAGATGATGGAAGTCCTAACTTTTTGATCAAGACGAATTAAACGATTTTATACGTGACCTTGATCTTCCAAAAGATAAAGCTGACCTTTGCGCTTTAATACTCAAAGAGCGGAAAATTTTTTCAAGTTTTTTTCAATGGACAGTGGGATTGTGCATTATAATTATATCAAAGAGCTCCTTAATTTATATAAAAGAAACTTATATACGCCAGAGGATTGGCGTCTTTTCATAGATTCGCCTACAGAAAGTCTGAAAGCAGTACTATTACATAATACAATGTCCATAATTGGCTTATTTGCGTTGACTTCAACAAGACAAATCTTATAAAAGGCTTACAATCAGAAAACATTAAATACAGTATAATGTTGTTCATGAAAGTCTTGTTGACAAAAAGAAAATATTATTGCTACCACTTCATATAAAACCAGGGTTAATGAAGCAATTTGTAAAAGCCCGAAACACCGAAGGAGATTGTTTCAATTATATCAGATCTACATTTCCGCATTCAAGTTGTACCAAAGTTAAGGGAGGTATTTTTGTTGGGCCTGATATAAGAAAACTTATCAAAGATGATGACTTTATAAAAACCATGACATCTAGTGAAAAGGATGCATTGTTGTGTTTCAAAGATGTTGTACAGAAATTTGTAGGGAACAATCGAGATCCAAGGCTTAGAACTATTGTATCTAGTATGTTAAAGAATTGTGAAAGATTAGGTTGTCATAAACGAAAGTCTCTTCAACAATCGTTTGACAAGAAGCGCGAACGTTTTCATAAGAAGACAAGCAATTAGTTTCAGCTTCATTGGACATACAATCGTAAGCCTTGCCTTAACTGGCTGGGCGATACAAAGTCTGGCCTTTATTGGATGGGCAATTGAAAGTCTTTCCTTGATTGGCTATGTAATCTAAAGTCTTTCTTCGATTGGCTGGGCAATCTAAAGTCTTGCCCTAATTGGATGGAAATTATTAAGTACTTTCTAGCGTAGCTGGACAATCCCAAGTCTTGCCTTAACTGAATGAGCAATCTTAAGTCTTGCCTTGACTGACTGAGCGATTCAAAGTCTTGCTTTGGCCTGCTGGCCGATACAAAGTCTTGCCTTTATTGGCTGGGCTATTTAAAGTCTTTCCTTGATTGTCTGGTCAATATAAAGTCTTTTCTCAATTTCCTGGGTAATCTAAAGTCTTGCCTTAATTGGCTGGAAAATATTAAGTACTTTCTTGCGTAGCTGGACAATCCCAAGTCTTGCCTTAACTGAATGGGCAAAAATAAGTCTTTCCTTGATTGTCTGGGCAGTTTAAAGTCTTGCCTCAATTGGCTGGAAAATATTAAGTACTTACTTGTTTACCTGTAAAATCCCAAGTTTTGCCTTAACTGACTGGGCAATCGTAAGTCTTGTCTTGACTGGCTGGACGATTCAAAGTTTCGTTATGACTTGCTGGACGATAAAAATTCTTGCCTTTATTGGCTGGGAAATCCAAAGGCTTGCTATAATTGGCTGGGCAATCTAAAGTCTTGCCTTAATCGGCTGGAAAATATTTAGTAATTTCTTGCTTGGCTGGACAATTCCAAGTCCAGCCTTAAGTAGCTGCAAAATATTTAGTCTTGCCTTAATAAGCTGAAAAATCCTAAGTAAATTTACAATATTAAATGAATCATAATAGAGAATTTTTTTTTTTGAAAGCCCTAACTGTTTTCTATATTCACTGTTCTAGAAGTTATAACAAAAAGCTGAGCCAATCGAAAAGGAACCCCGAAAAACCCGACAGATAACATTTTAAAGGGACAATGGCATACCATCTCGGCGTTAATGGGTTCATACGCTAAATCGAAAAATTTCATTTCAAGGTTAGCCCATTGGAAGTGTGGAATTCAATTATTTCACGAAATGTAAACGACTAAATTCGCTGATCCCAGTGTTAGATAGGTTCGCCTGCTTATAATTTGGCAGGGGTGATTTCTGGGTTTAGGTGGATTAGCAGGTAGGTGGGTTAGCCCACTTGTGGCATGGAACTTCATTATTCCAAGACAAATATGCGACTAAACTTATTGTTCCAAGAGTCAGGTGGGTTAGCATTCTTGTGGCTTGTTTGGGGTGGTTTCTACCCCTAGGAAACGGTTTACGTAGAAATAAAAAGATACGGCATCCATATTTTTTATTGTTTTATCAATGTACAAAGTTTGGTTCCAAACGACTGTACGCTTTTTTGTTCGTATTTCGTGCGGGGTCCTTTGTTTTTTTTTGAAGCCCTAAATTGTGGCCGCCATATTGGATCTTCTAGGAGTATAAAATAAAACTGACACCGGTAATAGAAAGGGCACTCTCGAAAACCCCTGAGATAATATTTTGAAGAAAAATATTGTACCGTGAGCAATAGAGAATGCGTTGTATAAATCTGAACACCTCAGCGTTAATGGGTTAAAACGCTAAAATAAAAAAATTTCAAATTGCAATATTTTGGTAAAAAATAAAGATATCCTAATATATACAAGTAGGTTTGAAAGGGGAAGATTAGTTCTGTCAAATTCCATATTAGCTTTGTGGTAGACATTTTGCTTGTACAGTTACATAACCTCAAAAATAGCTAAAAAACGCGTTTTTTGCACTTTTAGGTTAGGATATCTTGAAAAACTGACTACAGGAGCAATTTTGAGTTCGGATTCGGATTCAGCGCATCAAAATCCTTTGGAAATGTTTGGTCCGCTTTCTGGCTTTTGATTTTTGTCAAATTATTTCGGCCTGTGTAATTATCATCAAATAAAACCATTCTTTACTATTGGGTTGGGGAATTCACTCGATAAAATATCTTTAATGTAAAAAAACCAAAAAGTTCTAGAATCAGTACATAAAAGAGCTGCTAAATAAAAAAGAATAGAAATTGTACGATTAAGAAATAGCAAGTCCGTGATAAGAAGAAACTATCCAGTACCAATAGAAAAAAGGCCGAAGGTGAGGTTAAAACTTATGAAGCTAAAGAAGTTATGGATAATCGAACAGGATATAAATGAATATTGTCGTGCACTAAGAATAGTAAAAAAATTGTACAGGGATATACACATATGTTTGTAAGCTCGTTTTTATAATAATTAAATAAAATCTGGACACGACGGACCACCGGAAATAAATGATATTCTACAAAAACACGAGGGTGAAACGGTGTTTAGCAGAATGGATTTAACGAAAGGTTTTTATTCTCAGAGTCCCTTAAAAAAGCAATCACGGAAATCGACTGCGTTCGTTTTTTAAGAGTAGAGCCTATCAATTTTATAAAATCCTCCTTGGTATAAAAACTTCTATTAACATTTTTTTGCGATTTTTAAATACCGTCCTTGGAAATAACTTTGATAAACTGCTTATGTAGATGACATCCTGATCGCATCAGCTGGTAAGGTTATGGCTACAGTTTTTTGGGATGCACGTGGAATTATACTTATTGACTACTTGGAAAAGGGTAAAACAATCACTGGTGAATATTATGC
>NC_046664.1:57425281-57447062 GCF_010883055.1 Belonocnema kinseyi
ACAACGAAGACGTCATTGCCTCTGTAAGTGCTTATTTTGAGGAACTTCCGAAAACGCACTTTTCTGAAGGATTAAAAAAACTTAAAAAGCGATTGACCAAGTATATAGAGCTCCAAGGAGATTATCTTGAAAAATAAAAAAAAATTTACCCAAAAAAAAATTGTTTTTATACTTCATTCTAAGGACTTATTGAACTACCCTCGTAGTTAAAAAATCATTTCTTAGTTTCAAAATTTTTTTCATTGATTTGGAAACTAAACTAAAAAGTGTTGAGATGTATGTACAAAGAAATTTTTTGCATTAAAATTAATAATCTTCTGGGTGCCTAGCTGGTTTCATACCTAAAAAAATTTAGAAATTGGGTTATTTTAGCAACCCTAAATGAGTCACTGTTGAATGCGAATAATATGTTTTGCATTAATCTTACTTTTTCACTATTTGGTTAATCATAATGTAGTTATTATTAATAAAGATGGAAAATACGATTTTTTCAATCCAAATCTAAATGCTTATAAATGCTCATGAAATTCCTAAAGCACATAAAGCTCGAGCATACTCTGAAACGTATTCTCATGCTCATGAACATTTCTTCGAACACTTGAACTCTTTAGAACACTATATAGTACCCGTTAGAAAGCCGAGCTCCCCATTCGTCAGAGGTAGCGTCCGTATTTAGTAAGACGGCACTTTACGCGATGCACAGTGGGAGGCCTATTTTGGTCAGATTTTGAATTTTTTTCTAAATTTAACTTAATTAAAATATGAATAGCTTGGCGACCCAAAATTTGGTCTCCTCTACATGTTTAATAATAATAATTTTTCCACGCAAGTATGGAAAAACTAAAATTTTGTACATAAAAGTTTTTACGGTTTAACAACTGTTCAGGAAAACTTTATATTGTCTTAAATAAATATCAAGGGACTTATAGAATACAAATAATTTTTATTTTTCCATTTATTTGTTGTAAATAACTTTTATGAACAAACTGGCAAATCGTCTTATAATCGGTATTTTTTGTTGTAGCTAAAAGTGGTACGTGCTAATGTGAGAATGTCATTTAATTTCTAAGCTAGTTTTAAAGTTTATAATAATCATAATTATAAACAATTCTTGCTTAAAAATATTAAAATTTAAGATTTTTTTACATTATGATTTCCTTCAATCGCCACAATGACTTCAAGTATTCCTTAAAATAATAAATATTCGACAATATTTGATAAGATATAAAAATTTAAATTATTATAAAAAATTGTTTAAACAAATTATAAATTTCTTCCCGTCGGCATAGAAAATCTTAGAAATTTCGTAGCTATTATAGCGACTAAAGAAAATTAAAATGAGATAAAACATTGGTTTTGAGTAATTTGTCACAAGTGATTTGTCCGCTAAATATTAATTAAACACAGTATAAGGTTTACCTAATCAGTCATTGAAACGTGCAAAATGGTTATGCACAAAATTTCAGATTTTAAATACTTTGAGTGAAAAAATTATTAATAAACAAACAGAGGAGATTAAAGTTTGGAGCTTCAGGCTCTAGAAACTTTACTGAACTTTGATGTAAACTAAAATAGGAATTTGGTCCAGAATTGAAGGCTCTGGAGATTTTTCAACGAAAAAAGTGTATTTCCTCTCACGGTGCAATGGACCGTAGGGTGTTTCTACTGGTTTGTACTTATTTACTGATAATATACTAAGGCAAATGAAATCTAAATTCTATTTTACATATTTTTAGATAAGTGCATACATTAATACTTTTCTAGAAGAGTTAACATATGAGTATAGAAAACGGAGGAATAAAAAGAAATTATTTGTACTGAACTATTTTACCAGATTCTCAAAATTTTCAGAAATGTCAAAGAATTTGGTAACATTTTCAGAGATTTCAAAGAATTTCACAAGATTTGAGAGTCAAAAAGTTTTAAGACATTTCATGAACCTCAAGGGACTTCCAAAAAGGTTATGGGATTTTCCAAGATTTTTATTTCAATTTTAATTTTAAAAGTTTTCTAGTGAGTTAAAAAATAAATTAAACTAAATTTCAAAGGATTTTGCATTAATTCAAGGAATTTCAGGAGACTTCAAGAATTTTATTGAATCTCGTGGGATTTTAAAGATTTCTAGGAACTTGTTTAGAAGTTTCCAAAGAATTTCAAAATTTTTAAAAAAATTTTCTAAAATTTACAAAGATTAAAAGCTTAATCCCAAGGGATTTCTAGAAAAATTTAGAAAGAAATAAAATTCTCAAGGATGATTAGCGACATTAAAAATTTCAGAAATTCGAAGGTATTTAGGACACTTGTTAAGATCTACTATTTAATCATTTTCTTGACTACTTCTGTATTTTATTTTATTACAGCCATATTTTTAATATGAACCTTACCAGTAAACAAATTCGGTATTGATGCATTCGAGAATTTTTTGAAAAAATTCAAACTTTTCATGAAACTTTTTCAGGTGAAATAAAAACTTAATGGAGAACGTAAAACTCAAATAAAAATTTCGAGACTTTGAGTGGACAATCTCGAAACCTTTTATTTGAGATTCTTGATCTTCATAAAGGTTTGAGTTCACCTGAACATGTTTCAAGAAAATCTCATATTTTCTCGAAATCGTCTAGAATGAATAATTAAAATTTTTCCAGTTCGCACAACGTAGTGAGAGTCGAAAGTCACAAAAAACTACATTTTTTCATAACTTTTAGGCGAATAATTTTTTTCTTTATCTGATAAAACAGTAAACATATATGTATTGTGATAATATCAGTTTACATAAAATTACAGAAAATGCTAAAAATCCCGAAAAATGTTATTTTGCATGTTATTGTTAAGACAATACTTTTTTATAATCTGAGAAAAGTTAAATAATGCAGATAAACTTATACTTTTCAACTCTATTTTAAGAGAAAATTGCCAAAAACATTAATAAATGTCTTTGAAAAAATATGGTATTATCTAAATATGAGTGGAAAGTAATATTTGATCAATCAGAAACAATAAAAAAAGATGCAAAGAATCGTATAATTAGCGCCAGAAACTCGAAAAATCTAATTCTTCATTTGTGTATTTTGTGTAGTCCCTATATAAGACACTTATTGGAA
This sequence comes from Belonocnema kinseyi, assembly GCF_010883055.1. Lineage (NCBI taxonomy): Eukaryota > Metazoa > Arthropoda > Insecta > Hymenoptera > Cynipidae > Belonocnema > Belonocnema kinseyi. The sequence continues at coordinate 57,428,383 of NC_046664.1, forward strand.
TGGTATTTAAAAATTAATTATTTATTTGTATTCTATAACTAATTAGGGAAAAAAGTAAGCCTTTCACTCGACTCATCTCATATAAGTGATTGGGAATAAAATGTATAGAAACGTATTTTTTTCTTATGGAAAATACGTGTTTAACTCCATAGGGCTTGTGGAGTAGGGTGGGCAATTTTTCTTCCTGAATTTTTATGCATATCGCCCGGAAATTTTCTGATGTCCAGAAATACACAAATGTAATACAAGAATATATAGAGGGGGAAAACAAAGTCCCAAGAAGTTTAAAAATACCTATTTCCAAGAATTAGGACGTTTTTGTAAAATGTTTGCATCAGTGAAAAAATGGGTATAGGAAGTTTTTGTACTAGTTATGATTTTCTTGGGTTTAAAAAAAAATAAATTGTTCCTTATACAAAAATAATACTCTCTACTGATTACTGGACGTTGAACAAGTTCAAATTAGTGAATTTGTAATTAATTAAAATTAAGAAACATAATTATGTAATCAATTGATTACTGTTTTTCATTACCTTCTCTTGGGGTAATCCCATAAATTTGCACTTTCTTCTCAAATCTTCAGTTTTTATTTGAGTTCATAGTTATGAACAAATAATAAGTGAACAGCAACAAAAATTAATTTTTAAATACTATTATATTTTTTTTCAAAGGGAATTATTTTTACTATTTAGTCATTGTTTTCACAATATTTATAGCAGAAAATATTTCTAAACACTGATAAATTATTCAAATAATTATGTTTGTTAGATTGAATTAATGAATACTCCACTCTGAGCCAAAAGTTGACAAAAATATAAAATTTGGGAAAAAGCTGAAGACTTCTAGCATGATTCTCAGACAATATTATTATAAATAATGATGAAAAATATTGAAACTGTTATTCTTGTTTAGTTGAATTGATAGCCTAGTCCTAACAGAAAAGTTTAAAAAAAGGTTAGAAATTCAGGAAAACCTCGTATTTTTTACTTTATTCTGAGCCAAATTACTAAAACAATAATAAAATGTTTAAAAAATCATTTAATATATGGATATCCGTAAAAAGTAGAATTTGGTGTATTCAAAACAATTATTATTTTAAAACCCCGCAAAGAAGTCATAATTGAAGCCAGAAACTCACAAAATACAATTTTCACTTATATTGTGAAGATACATGTTGAGTTTCAGCCTAATTTACCTAATATTAATTAAAGGCTTTAATAGCATTAGCTACAAAAAATAAATTCTGTAAAGATAAGTCGAGTGCAAGAACTTTCAAGTTAAAATCGATTGAGTTTCACGGTGGTTGGGTGAAAAATATTTGTTTGCTCTCTCCTTGAATTCTTAACTTTTTAATTAAAAACATGTATGATTATCATTTTTAATCACTTTTTCATAACATATAATACATTCTTAATAAATTTCAAAAAATGTTGCTTTAACTTTCTTTTCCTTAAATATATTGCTTTCAACAGAGATAACATTTTCTAAATCATTAAAAAATGTAATAATAGCATTTCGCAACATTCGTTAAGGCTTGGAACCTTTTTAATGCTGTCATATATTTATTTTTATTATTCATGTCATAAAAAAGAATTAGATTAGCATACCGGGGATTGCAGTTTTTCAGTGGCAGGTGTCTGAATTTTGTAAGCCCATATTCTCAATTCTTTGATTATCTACTTTTAAATTCTTTTTCACAAATGACGTAAAAATTCGTTCACTATTAACTACATTCTGATATACTTTTAAATATCATTTACCAAACCCTATGCTTAAATCCCTTTTGTTAATTATTTAAGAGTCTTTTAATCTGTAGAGAAATGTATATTATTAATTAGAAAGGATCGCTTCTTTTTTTATATGTTTTAATGTCAATTGGAACACTTTTTTGAGTGTATCGGTTTTAATTAATTAATTGAAATTCTCTGAAATCTCTGTAGACTTTTCTCTCTACCTAGGAGTAGTAAAATAGTCACTTCAAACTTAAGGAAGTATTTTTTTTTCGTGTAATGTTCCCTACAATCATAATGCCAGTCATGCTATTCAATGTGATTATGCATCTTTTGAGTTGAACCCTGCATGTTGTTTTTTGAAAAAATGTTTGTCTTATTTTACACTATATTTCCACGAGATTTCCTAATGAAAAGTAATAAACGAATAGTAAATAGAATGTTTCACAATGTTCATTATAACTTATCTTCCTGTTGAGGCAGTAATATTTCTTTAAAAGTACTCGTTCGCCGTTGGAGAAATCAATCTGGAAGAAATGAAGATAGCTAGCATCTATGCAATCCTTACCTTTGTGGTTTACCTGGATTTGATTAGTGAGTGTAAAAACAAAGTTTGTCTTCCCATTTTTTTGAATTTTTCCTGTTTTTTCTCAGTTTTCGAAAATATATTTTTTTTCAGACAAAAGGCTTTGAGTGTCAGTGAAATCTAATGGATTTCTTTAAATTTGTTGAAAAATACAAAATATATTTAATTTCGTGTATTAATGTTTATTAATTTCAATGTTAGGTAAAATTAGAGACCGTAATTTTTAATGACCCATAACCTATAAATGAATACATGAATATATATAATCGGATACTTTTGTAAATCTTTTGAGGTATTTTTTAAAATCTTTTTTGCTCCTAACATATTTGTTCTATTTTCGTTTAACCTTTTTAAATGCTTTAAAAGCTTCTTTTTTAATATCACAAAATCGAAATGTTCTGTTTATTTGCTGAAATCTTTTCCAGGTTTAAATTATTTTCAAATGTTTTGAAAATTTCTAAAAATTCTTAATATCCTATTCCTTTAAAAATTTCCCTAGAAATATTAATTCGGTACAGATAATTTTTTTGTAACATGTCCCGACAATTTTGTTACCGTTACTTACAGTATATACAATTCATATTTAAGGTTTTATGTAGAAAAATCAATCTCTGGTTGAATTTTTCAAGAAAGAGCTATATTTCAATGAAATAATGATTTGTATGTTGAATTAATTTCAAATTTTTTAACCATACCGTTGCGGAGATAATTATTGTCAAAGTTGACTACTTTAACATGTACTTCATGAACAGTGCATAGGCACTCTTTACATTTTAATTTATATTAATTAAACGCACTGACAAAGAAATGTAAAAAATGTCGGTATTAGTGCTGCTTGAAAATACAAATTAAAAAAAAAATATCAAGTTTTTCCACCGTGTAGTTTCATAGACAATTAAATGAAAAACATTGAAATTTGAGTCACTTTCAAAATAATAAACATAACAGTATCGCATAGCAGCAACACTGTTCTCTCTCCAGATTATATGCTGTTCCAAGCTATTCAAACGCACATGATAGTTGATCAGCCATGGTTAGGTTTTAATTGCGACGTTGCACGATCTACGAATCTGCCGCTGGCAGAGTAGTGGTATCTATACGTATACACCAGCCCAATGCATCGCCCCCACTTTTCTGTTTTCTTACGATCCGGAGGGGTATGGTCGATTAAACTAATCCACCAGATGGCGCCACAAAAAGTAGGTCTGTCTTTTTCATTGAATTGAATTAAGAAAAAGCAAAAATATTTAAAAACTTGATGCTGTTTGCAAATAAACAAAAAAAAATATATAAAAAAATAAGTCTAACTATTACTAATTATTTAAAAAAGAGAAAGTCATAAAAATATGTAGTTTATTATAAATAAAATTTAATTTTGAGATACATTTTTAAAGCACTTCGAACTTTATATATTTGTGATTTACTTTGCTCATATTATTGATTTTATTATTTTTTAAAGTTACACACACTTATTTTTTTAAATTATTAATAAAGCTAATGAAAAAATCAATAATATTAAAGACCTCAATGACAAAAACATTTAAAACATATACATGATCAGAAGAATTAATAAAAAATATGACGTATATTATATATTGAGGGAATAATTTGGTAACAAGTTGATGAAAAGACTAATAAATGAAAAAGAGGATTTAATATTATTTAATATAATGTCTATATTTATTTAAATTGAACCGAATATCATATATGCATTTATACAGTGCAATCATTTATTTGTTGCTTAATATTGAAAGCCTTTTTCTCGCTGCATTCAACCCCTAATAATTTTATTTGAAATTTTTTATTTAAATGAGATTTTGAATTAAATAGTTAATTATATTATTGTAAACCTCATTTCTAAAATAAATAGACTATAAACTAATAAACTCTATAAACAAACGTATCGTACTCATGATGGACAGTAGGCATAAATTCACTTTTTTCGTTCAGCTTGACGCTCCGAACTTCTGTCTTCTCTATTTGTTTATTAATAATTTTTCCACTCGAAGCATGGAAAAACTGAAATTCTGTACATAACAATTTTCTACGCTTTGATAACTGATCAGGAAAACTTTATATTGTCTAAAATCAATGTTTAGGGACTTAAAAATACAAATCATTTGTTTATCATTCTATTTACTTGTTGGAAGCAAATGTGATAAACAAATTAACAATTAGTCTTATTATCAGTAAAATTTTTGGTGCTAAAAGTGATTTACATTAATGTAGAAATCACATTTAATAACAAAAATAATATAAAAGTTTATAATAACTAGTGTTATAAACAATTATTGTGGCAAAATATTATAATTTGAGATTTTTCAAATTAACTTTTCCTTCAAGCACCAGGAAGACTTCAGGTATTCCCTGAAATAATAAATATTTAATAATGTTTGACAATATTTGATAAAATATATTAATTTAAATTTTTGTAAATACATTAGATAAAAAAATTCAAAATTTTGGTCCTTTCGCATAGAAATTTTTGTTTACCCTGGAAATATTTTAAACTGTTGGGCGAATAACTGCTAGTCACAAAATATGTGAGAAGTTAACAATAACCATTGTTATGAATAATTCTCGTGAAAAAATATTTTTTACTTCCTTTAATCGCTGCAATAGCTACGGATATTCCTAGAAAATGTTTCTTTGATCATATTTAGTGAAATATAACAACCTACATGTTTGTAAACAATTTACACAAAAAATGTCCCAAAGAAAATTTGAATTTGATAAAACCTTAAGTATAAATATTTTATCACAAGAATTGTTAATGACAGTGGTTATTGTTAACCCTTTTAGTATTTTTGTGACTAATAGTCATTCGTCCAACAGCTTAAAACATTGCCAGTGCAAAAAAAAAATTTATGCGAAAGGGCAAAAATTTTAAATTTGTTTATCTAATTTGTTGACAAAAATTTAAATTGTTATATTTTATCAAATATTATTAAATGTTTATTATTTTAAGGAATACCTGAAGTCGTTCTGGTCATTGAAGGAAATTATAATTTGAAAAATCTCAAATTCTAATATTTTGACACAAAAATTGTTTATCCCAGTGGTTATTATGAACTTTTCAATTATTTTTGTTATTAAATGTTCTCCCTACATTAATGAGAAGCGCTCTTAGAAAAAAATGTTTTTTAACCGATAATAAGAATTTGTTCATACTTTAACTGGAAACATTATCAATAAAAAAATAGAGACAAAATTTCGGAGAGTGAAGATGTATAGAATTTAATTATCTTTAATTTAAAACAGAAAAATTCAAAATCACAAAAAAATTGAAGGCTCTGGACATTTTTTAATGAAAAAAATGCATTTCCTCCAACTGTGCGTCATGAGTACAGTACGATTGTTTATCGATTTTAATAGCTTATATTCTGTTTATTTGAGAAATGAGGTTTGCAATAATATAATTAACCATTTAATTCAAAATCCCTTATAAATTTAATTCAAAATTTGAAATTTTTAAGAGTTTAAAGGAACAAAGATTCTTTACTTTGCAACTTGAGTTGTATTCTTACATATTCTAATTATTATTATATTTATATTGGATATAAGTAATATATTTTTCATTAATTCTTTTGATCGTGTATATGTTTTAAATATTTTTGTCATTGAGGTCTTAAATATTATTAATTTTTTCATTAGCTACATTAGTAATTTCAACAATAAATAAGTTTGTTTAACTTTAACAAATAATAAAATCAATAATATGAGCAAAATAAATCACAAAAATATAAATTTCGAACTGCTTTCAAAATGTATCTCAAAATTAAATTTTATTCATATTAAACTACATATTTTCTTGACTTTTTCTTTTTTTAAATAATTAGTAATAGTGACTCTTATTTCTTCATATAGCCCCTTTTGTTTATTTGCAAACAGCATCAAGGTTTTAATTATTTTTGCTTGTTCGTAATGCAATTCAATGAAAAAGACAGAACCTACTTTTTGTGGTGCCATCTGTTGGCTTAGTTTGACCGAGCTTTCCCCTCCGGATCGAAAGAAAATTACTACTTCATACACATACACGGTGGAGGCCGTGAATTTTTTTCAATCTAGTTTGCTTGATGGCGCCCCACGGAACTCTATTATTTGTACGGGGATGGGATTTACATAAAACCTTAAGGTGCTCTCATGCTTTGTCCCGACTTTAACGTTTCCTGTCGCTTTAAAAGTGTAAAAGGGTTGAAAAATTATAGCATGATAGCAAAAAGTTTATAGCATAATTTTTTCTAATTTTTATAGACCCGAAAGTAAAAAAAAGTTAAAAAAAAAATTAGTACAGGCGAAGTTTTCTAAAAAATGATAATGCAGAGAAGTTTGAATTACCAAATATTTAAAAAAATATTTAATTAAAAATTAATCCAAATATGTTTTTTTATAACTATCGCAACAAAGGTTTCCAAAAAAAAAAAATTAATAAAATATAAAATTTCCGAGTGACGATGAAAGTACTGAAAATTTTTAGCATCAACAGTTTAAATTTACGAATTTTTATATTCTTGAGAATAGTAAATTGACGAATTTTCGAATTCTCGAAAAATAAGATTTAACGGTATATTTGGTGAGAACTTCACTATGAAAAATAAAAATTATTTCAAGAGAAAACAAAATTTTGTTTTTTCGTTTAGTCACTTAAAACAAAAAATGTTTGATACTACACTTAACAGTAAAACAGCTCGTCTAAAATACAAGATAATTCAAGAAGAAAAATTTAAATTACATTTTGTTCCCGAAATTTGGAAATTCAACAGCTTACTTTTTCTGTAATTTAAATATTTAGTAAATTTACTAATTCCGCACATTACTTTTCTCTGAGATTGAAAATTCGGGAATTTACTATTGCGCAGACCCCACGTACCCCGCACAGCTCCTGTTCCACCTACCTGCGGCCCGGTGTCTATTCTCGGAAGAGCTGTGGAAGGGAGGGCTAGTAAAGGGTTTCATAGAAAACACACTCAAAAAGAAAAAATATTTTTTCTTAGATATAAAATAAGTAATTGTGAAGAAACAATTATTTTCGGAACAATTTTTCTGTTCATTTTTTATCATTTCATTTTTTTTAAATTAATATTTTCTAACTTTTATACATAAAAATATATAGTTACAAATCTGTTAACTATATTTTTTCATAAATGGAAGTTTCAATATTTATAAAAGTATTAATTATTATTTTTAAAATATTAATCTAAGCAAAATAAATTGTTAAAAGACGAAAAAAAAGTTTTCCCAGAAATATTTTTTCTTTACAAATACTTATTTCACATGTGAAAAAAAATTTTTTCCTGTGAAGTTTCTTTTCTATAATGCATAGATCTATAGATATTCATCGTTGAAAAAAAGTATGTTTTTTTGTTAAAATGTCATAACTTTAAAACGGCTTTGTAAAAAAAAATTTTCTTGGGCTCATTTTAGAGAAACTAAGATAAGCATCCATTTAATTTTGATTTTTTTTAAATCTGCAAGTTCCTTTGAAAATTACAAACCTTTTTTGAGAGCAAGAAGAAAATGAAATAACAACAATTATTGTTTTTTTTTTACTATAAAGAACTAGATTTTCAATTTGCATTGACCAGGCCAATTGCATTTGAAAGGTAATCACTTAAACTTTAAAAACACGTTGCATTTTTGAAATACATGATTTTTTGACAGCGATATAAAACTTTTTATTTCGACCAATGTCGCTCAAGGCGGGCAATACTCGTTGACCGAGAGTGTACTTTACTATTATTTACTGAATCCGAGTTTAAGTAACTCCCAGTGGTCAGAAAGTTTAAAAACCTCATTAGCACGTAAAAGAGACGTCCTAAGTTGTCCCAGATAACATTTGATAATCATTAAATGTTACATAGCCGTTTTAAGGACTTATTTGGAACATCATATTGCGAAAATTATCTGTACTGACTTAGGACTATTTTTGGACCGTCCAACTAAAGTAATTTTATTTGTACGTCCATGGAACCTTTATAGACCTTGCTAATTATTTCTTTACATTTTGTGCCTGATAGGCTTTGAATTATTTTTTTCGTTTTAAATAATTAAATGCGTTGGGAAATTGCGTAGGATCTTCATCATGGGCACCACAATGGCTAATTGATACTTTTACAAAACCACTACTACCTTCCGGTTGGATCACTGCTGACGTATTTAACCACCACGTGGAAGTGAAGAAAGATGTTTGGTCTAGAAGAATGCTCGGCATTAGACTTCCGGGAAAGGAAGGAGCGCCTATAAATCTTCATCAGGGGCATATTTTTCGTGTATTTGATAAGACAAATAATTTGAAATTTGTCGTTCAAATAGATCGCAATACTGGCGAGTGGCTAGCAGTGGCTCCTATGCATCCGTTTTTCGAAATATACCCATATATACGCCAGGGATATAATTACAAAGTTAATTCATTAGGTGGTTGATTTCCAAATGAAAAAAGATTTATTTGTAGATTTTTATCTTTTCCATCTGCGAAATCTGTTTTATTACTAATCAAGAAGCTCGATGTATCCTTGATACTGTACCAACATTTGTTTCTAATATTAAAAGTAGCGATATAAAAGATAAAATTTAAGAGTCCAAAGATTCAGTTGTAAAAAAGTTCTTAATTTTGCCAAATGAAATAAAATAATTTAATTGGAGTCAATCTGGCTTATAGTGCAATTTACTTAATATTAGGTGTGTTGAAAAGCGAATATACATTCTCACTAGAGTTGTGAGTTTCGTTTGTCCAACTGTTTACGAAAAAAGATTCACAAAGCTTACGCTCACGATATGTTGAACACTTAGCACAATTAGGCAAATCTTTAACGAGATATTATGATTAAGAAACATGTGAGATAAAAAAAATTAATACTGTGTAGAATTTCTGAAAATAGAATAAAGAATCGAACGACCAAATTTAAACAAGCACCATAAAATGTTCCTATTGAAACTTGAAACAAGATAACAATTTTTTGTACCAAAATAAAAAAGAAGAAAGACAAATGAGAAGACAACCAACCAAATCCTTATTATTGAATCCCGAATCCATTTTAAATTGTATGCTGTAAAGAGTGTAAGTCCTAAAATTTTTCAAAATAAATTCAATTGTTCCCGAAGAAAACAAAATTGAAGAACAAAAGTACTAAAAAAAAAATACTTCCTCCATTCCCGCTGATTATCTGCGAGCACGATATGACTGCCTGCTTTTAATTTGTTTAAATCTAATTGTAATATTTTTTAAATAAACTTGTGTGGGTAATGTTTCAGAAAAAGGATATTCTTAAGAATACTAAATTTTCCTTTCTGAAATAAAACATGGGACAAACCTAAAGCTCTGTCAACTAATTTCGACGTCTAAAAAACTGATTTTTGTATTCTTTTCTATTTCATGGTTCAATTAAAGTTTTGGATTAAAGATGTTAAAAGCATTGACAACCATCTGTAAGTTTTTAACTGAACATATAAGAAGGTATCATCAACATAGCGATAGTAAAAGGGCAAAGCATAATCTAACTCCTTAAAACTAAAGATATCCAAATCCTCCTTAACAATTTACGCCAAAATCAGAGAAATGAATTAACCAATGGAAGTACCAAACTTTTGCCTATAAAAAGATCACTCAAATTTAAAATAAGTTGAGTTCACAAAAAAACTATCCCTTTGCTATTTTTTTTAATAATCGAGTTCATATTTTAATAGTATTCCATCAGTTGAAAATTTCCTGTTCAACCACTTCAAGCTGTATACTCGGAAAAATTGCAACAATATCCGAAGAAATTATCACATAGTCATCCGAAACCATTTTTTAATTAATAATTTTTTTTATTTCCCAGCTATTTTTAAAATTATATTTTGAAAATGTAATAGACTCATTGGGAATCAAATGAAGGTTTTGTTTCAAAAATTAATTTAGAATATTAATAGTTAAAATAACTATTCTCAAAGGATACCCATGTTTGTGAATCTTTCTCAAACCATAACATCTGGCATAAACTGTGTCTTCGGTATTAATATCTGTCCATCTTATATCTTTTACTAAAATTTCTTTCTTTCTCCACATTTCGAACATCTTGAAAGTGTCTCTTCTTAATTTTTTTAACCATTTTTTTATTTCATAAACGAAAATTATAATGATTGAAAAGTAAATTCCCCATATCCGTAAACTAATCTGAAGTTTTTGGTGGGACTGACGTTAGAACTACAATCTCTACCATATGACGATTTGATACTTAACTTTGACATGATTTCGACTCAGAATATAAACTTGGAACAAAAAGGTATGCAAAAGGCATGCACACGGAAAATATAAAGGTCATGTTTCAGGCGACGAATGGAGACTGGGTGTTTGGAATGCTAGGGGAGTAAATGATCTCAAGGTAAAAGAATTGCGTGAAACTATGGACGTGAAGAAACTAGATATTTTATGCGTGCCCCAAACAAAGAAAAAGGGATGCGAAACTAAAGACATAAAAAACGGCGTGTTGAAAGGCGGATTCGAAATATGGTCAGGAGTAGACTGTGAATCACATGGTAAACAAGGAGTAGGTCTCATTTTGAATGAAAGAGCAAAGCAGCAACTATAACGGAGATAAATTAGTTGGTCTATGCTTAGAAAGGGGTCTGTTTATTACAAATACTTTGCTTAGGCATAAAATGATCCACATGTACACCTGGTCTACAGGAAATATCCGCAGTATAATTGACTTTGTTGTTTCGGATGAAAGACTTAGAGAGTTAGTCAAAGATACAAGGGTCATGAGGGGTCCTGAATGCAATACTGATCATTACCTTCTGATCTCAAAAATTAACTTAGGTCGGGGTTGGAGAAAAAAGTGACCCAAGAAAGCAAAACAAACGCGAATCAAAATTGAGAATCTACAGAAACCGGATGTGCGAATAAATTTCCAGAATAAGATAATCGAAAGCATAGATAGGGCAACATGGAGGACCGTATAAAAAACAAAGATTTAGAGGGCACCTGGACAATGTTACGGGATATCCTTGTTAGATGCACGATCGAAGTGTGTGGTACCGCAGTTGGATGAAGAATGTCTGGTGATGCGTGGTGGAATGATGAAATTCAGGCTGCCCAAAAAGCAAAAAGAGAAGCGTACAAGAGAACTTTGAACATCGCAAGTCTTAGCAATGAGGAAATAAGTAGACGTCGAAATGACTATAGACGCGAAAACAGGATACTTAAACGACAATTCGGAGATGAAGCTAGAGGACACCACAACTGCGATGTTGAAAACGATGCGTTGGAAAACTCAATTGAAAAAGTCTGTGTCACTGGGGTTAGGGATATAATGAAGAACTTGAAAAACGGTAACTGTACTATACGGTAGCGAGACATGGACTTATCAAGAAAAAGATAAGAGTAAAATTAACGCAATTGACATGAGATTCATGCGCATAATAAGCGGGAAATCCCTAATGGACAAAGTAAGTAACGAGATAATTCTAAAAGAATGTGATGCAGAAGACACGCTAGTAGACACATGGGAAAGAAATCGGTTAAGATGGTTCGGACATGTTGAGAGAATGCCAAATGAACGACTAACGAAACAAGTGTATCAAGGTAAAGTAAGTGGCAGCGTGCCCAGAGGTAGACCGCGGAAAGAATGGTTGGAATGTGTGAATGAGACCCTACTTAGAAGAGACATAAGAAGGCACAAAAACACGAGAGCCTGCATGAAAAAATGCATGGACATAAAAGAAGCTAGAGAAGTATGCCAGGACAGGCAATTATGGCGGCAAATAGTTAATAAAAAGAGTGTCAGTAGAGTGAATGACGCCTGAAACAAAGACCTAGTCTATTAATGGACCCAAGTGGGGAACCTTACATAACGACTTCGTGAGGTTCTTCGCTTGGGGTGATTGCTAGAGGGATTGATCAGCAATCTGGGTCGGAGTAGTGTTGCGGAACTAACGTGTTATTTACTTAAATAGCACGAGAATTCTGGATCAATCTGAAAAATCTCTATCCCTTCCACACACTACTTCTTTCCCCTGCCGAGTGAGTCACTCCTACCCCGAAAGGGAAATGGCATAATGGTGTAATAATAATAATAATAAACAGTAATAATGCCTTTAGCAGCATCATGTGAATCATGTCAGGTTCAATTCTAAGAAAATTTGCGTTTTCAGGAAACGTTTAGAAATTTTTAGATCAATATTACTTATGTGCAGCCAGTTTTGATCCACAAAGCTTTTTGACAGGTGTGACACATTCTTTCAGAAATCTTGCTGATCAAATATCAGAATTTCATGTATACTTGATTCATCATCTTTGACTATTTCCATTATCGGTTTCGACTTACTTTTTATCACGCAAATGCTGGAACATCTTACTAATCTAAGAATATCTGTGGCTGCATCAGGAATTGGAATACCTGTCAGTTTTACAAACCAAGGATCATTACCTCCTTCTTCAAAGATTTGGTGCAAATTGAACTTTTGCTTTTGAATATTAGTTTGTTGATTACTCAAAATAGAATAAACTCATGTTTTTTATCATTGCTTACAAATTTTTTAATGAGGACAAGATCATGTTTCAAAAGATCAATAATTTCATCATATTTTAACCATGCTTCTAATTCAAAATTATTGTCGGTATCAAGCGAAAATAAAATGTCTATATTGTGTGTACAGGTTTTATCAAAATGCTACATTTTTTTGCTTGATTTTTGCATTATAATCGGAATGCAAAACAAAATAAATCATACGTTTGAAGTAAATGTCTCCCTCTCTTACGTATTTGCAGTTAAAGCGTCAGCAGATATAATGTTGGAACAACACAAATAATTTTATTTAAAACTATTGCACAGAAATCTAACATGTTAACAATAACATCTATCCAGTCTCTTAAAATTTATTTTCATATTACAAGGTATGAAAGCTTTCAATCATTGTTGTCATCATTAAAGTTTCTATAATTTGAACCGAAATATTTTATAGAACTTTAAATATTTAAAACAATAACATTTTTTCTTAAGTTTTTGAAATATATTATAAAGTTTTGAAGGATTCTAAGAAATTTTCATGAATAAAATCATATATTTTATTGAAAATTAATCTGACATAAATTATAATTTACTAAATATTAGGCGTGTTGGAAAGCGATTTTTAATGTTCACCGAAATTGAAGTATGCTTGTTCTACTGTTCAATAAATTTTGACAAAAAGGTTCTTATCATTCTTACCTATAATGAATATCAAATGTGCGAGATAAAAAAATAATCAAAAATACGTAATAATATAAGTTTACTTCTGTACAATGTTTTTCAAGTACACTTTTGCGTTATATTTAAGCTGCAAAAAATAATATACCAAATGTTTGGAGTTAATGGCTTTCCGTTTCTTATTTACAATTGAAGCCTCGGCAAAGAATATCTTAAATCAACAAAAGGAATTGAACGTACCTTCATGTTGTAAAAATAGATTAATACATAAGTAATTTTGCCTTTTTTGCGACATATATACTTCATTATACAAGATTTGATATAAAAATAACGTATATCAATATGCACTCACATTTTGATCAAACATTTCTGAAGAACATATTGTTATTGATCCAAGCTTATCCCTGTCGAGTTTTCAATAATTAAACAATTATTAAAGAAATTTAGGCTTTAAGAATGCCTAAGAAAACTGTAAGTGATAGACCACATGATTTTTCTATAACTTATTGACTATTTCGAAGACTTTACTCATAATCGCCGGAGTAGAAATAATTTATCATGGCTAAGTCTTCATCCAAGATATAGCGATGACGGTTTTCTACGTCTCGGCCCTGGCTGCCATCATGGCTTTATTTTCCGTCTCCAAGTTGAACACAAGACCATCGACAACAAAAGGCTCCCAAAACCTCCGAGTATCATCACTACTCCGTTTTTAAGGTTGCACAATGTCTACATCATTATCTTAATGATGTTCATTTTGTATCTAGTAATAATTTGGTTTAACTACAATAATTTTATTATATTTTTTGGATAGTAAATCTAAAAATGATATCAATTTTTTCCTATCGCTAATAGTTACCTACTTGTGGAAAATTACTTTTAACAAAATTACAAGTTTTATCGGTTGTAAAATTTAGTTTCTTAGCAGATTGCGACTACTAGGTGTCAACCTACTAGGCAGTCTGATAAGTACCTGAAAATGATAAGAGATGGCATTAGTATTCACTGATGTGAACCATTCTCGTCGAGCTTGATCCTTCAAATGACGCCTGTCAAAACTTCCGCCATTTATGTTTACGCATTTACAAGTTACAGCACTGAGAAGCGACTAACCTCCGAGTTTTTTTTAATATGGAAAAATCTGAGTTTCGAGTTTTGATCAAACACTACTATCTTCGTAAGAAAACGATATCCGAGACCAAGGCCAAGCTGGATAAGTATTACCCGGACTCTGCACCGTCGATTGGAACGATTCATAAGTGGTTTACCGAGTTTCGTTGTGGCCGTACGAGCCCAGTTGATGCTGAGAGATCTGGGCGCCCAAAAGAGGTCACTACACCAGAAAATGTTGAAAAAATCCATGATATGATGTAGAATGATCCCAAAATGAAATTGAGAGAGGTAGCTAATGCTGTAGGCATATCATTGGAACGTGAGGGCAATATCGTGCATTCAGTTTTGGGCATGAAGAAGCTCTGCGCGCGATGGGTGCCGCGTTTGCTCACAGTGGACCAAAAACGAATTTGTGTGACAACTTTCCAGCAGAATTTGGCATTATTTTCACGTAAGCCGAACAAGTTTTTGCGCCGATTCATAACCATGGATGAAACCTGGATCCACTACTACACTCCTGAGTCAACTGCAACAGGCAAAACTGTGGGTTCCACCGGACCAAAGTGCTCCGAAGCGTCCAAAAACGCAACAATGGGTTTGAAAGGTTATGGCCTCCGTATTTTGGGATGGACATGGCATAATATTCGTAGACTATCTTGAAAAAGGTAAAACCATAACCGGAGCATACTATTCATCATTATTGGACCGATTGGAAATCGAAATCGCCGAAAAACGACCGCATTTGAAAAAGAAAAAACCACTTTATCATCACGACAATGAGCCTGTTCATTCATGCTTAGTTGCACAAGCAAAATTGCATGAAATCGGCTTCGAATTGGTTCCTCAGCCACCGTATTCACCAGACCTGGCTCCCAGCGACTATTACTTGTTCCCTAACCTCAAGAGATGGCTCACTGGTAAGCGTTTTTAGTTTTCTAGACGAGTCAATACATTAAGAAGAAGAAAGAAATACAAATATTTTGTCTTATATTGAAATACCACTTATATTGAAAGAAGTAATATGAAAAATGGAGAAATACAAACAAATAATTTATATAAAACTGTTCCATCAGATGCTCAAAAATTGCCAGAAATGCCAAAGAATTTGGTAACATTTGCAGGGACTTCAAGGAATTTCCAAGAATTTTACAGTATCAGAGAGACAAACAACTATAAGACTTTATGAACTCAATGAATTTTTAAAAAACGTCTTAGGATGTTTTTAGACTTATAGGTCAATTTAGAATGATTTCTGATGAACTTAAAAAAATTAATTAAATTGAATTTTTAAAGACCTTGAGGTATTTCCGAAAATTGTAAAAATTGTAAAAATTCAAAAAAATAAAATAAAATATCAAGGAATACATACCGACTTTATAGATTTAAAGAAATTCGAAGGCATTTTAAGAAACTTGACAATACTTAATAGACTTTATTAAATGGCCGAAGATTTCTAGAAATTATACTGGGTTTTTAGAGAACTTTCGAAAATAATATAAATAACAATTTGAGGGACTTTTGCAATACTGAAGGGATTTATAGGGAATTTAAATTGGTCAATTAAATTTTGTTGTGTTTTTAAGGAAATACAATAGGGTAAAAAGAACTTCTATGGGATTGCAATAGATTTTAATATCTGCAATTTTTGTATGTATAATAATTTTATGTAACGAATATTTCATAATTAAGAATAAAATTATTCGAAAATTCCTACATAAACATTTGCGTTTTTTAGGTTTGGAGGAACATCTAGCTATTTCTTATGGAACTTCATAATAAAGAAATTGTTTCAGTTCGCACAACGTAGCCAAAGATCAAAGTCGCAAAAAAAATATAAGTTTACTCGTAACTTTCAGGTGAATATTTTTTTCGTTATTCGGGTGAACGGTGAAAGTTGTATGATAAAAGTGTGTGATAAAAACGTGGAAAAAAGTTGAGAATGGCAACAGTCCTTATTATTTTTATGACAACAATTTTTTATAATTCGAGTGAACAGTTAACTTCGTATGCTATAGTGCATAGGCGCTTATATTAGAATAGTATACAACCTTTACCTTTCATCTGAACTACAAAAAAAATGCTTAGAAGTAACGAACTAGAAATATAATATTTTTTGCTTAAACTATGAGGAAGTCATTTTTTCAACCACCAGAAACATATGAGACATCCGGGGAAAACAAGAAAAACCTTTTTTTTTTGACAGAACCTACTATCTACAATGATCACAATCTTAGTCATTCGATTCAATGTTATTGCGGATATATCTTTTGCGTCCAAACCTACTAATTATTTTATGAGATACTATTTGTCTTGCTTTAAGAAATGAAGACAGATAGCTGCTTTCTGGTTCTTACCTTTATGGTTTATCTCGATTTGGTTTTTAGGTGGTAAAAACTGTCCGTATTCTCAAAAATATGTTTGAGTATCACGACTTTTTTTCAACAGAGTTTTTCAGTTTTCCCTGTTTTTTCTTGGTTTTCGAAAATGTATTTTTTTATATAGAAGATTTTAAGCTTAAGTAAAATCTAAAAGCTTCCTTGAGATTTGTTGCAAAATAAAAATAATATTTGTATAATTTCTTGTGTTAATGTTGATTAATTTCTTGTTTTCCGTATGCTTTAAAACACGTAGAAGAGACAAAAGTTCGGAACTTCAAGCTCTTTAGAATTTAATAAACTTTAATTTCAACAAAAAATTAAAATCAGACCAAAATTAAAGCCTCCGAACATTTTTGAACGAAAAAAGTGCATTTCCTCCCACTGTGGGACGTTTATTCACTTGCACGACAAAGAGCCTTTTTAAGTCTTGCTAATTATGTCTTTCAATGCTTTGCCTGCTGTTCTTATATTATTCTTCTACATTTTACATAATTAATCGCTTAGGGAAATTACGCAGGTTTTTCACCAGGGGCAACAGGATGGCTACGAGATGCTTTTACAAAACTACTACTACCTTCTGGTTGGATCACTGCAGACGTATTTAACCACCACGTGGAAGTGAAGAAAGATGTTTGGTCTAAAAGAATGCTCGGTACTAGACTTCCGGGAAAAGAAGGAGCGCCTCTAAATCTTCACAAGGGACATATTTTTCGCGTATTTGATAAGACAAATAATTAAAAATTTGTTGTGCAAATAGTTCGCAATACTTGAAAGTGGCTCGCAGTGGCTCCTATGCATCCGTTTTTCGAAATATACCCATATATACGCCAGGGATATAATTACAAAGTTAATTCATTAGGTGGTTGATTTCCAAATGAAAAAATATTTATTTGTAGATTTTTAGCTTTTCCATCTGCGAAATCTTTCTCATTGCACAGCGAGAACCTTGACGTATTCTTGATACTGTACAAACATTTGTATCTGATCTGGAAATTAGAAATCTAAAAGATAAAATCTGAGTCTAAAGATTATGCTGCAAAATGTTTAATATTGCCAAATAAAATGAAATAATCCACTGAAAGTCGCTCAGATTCATAGTGCAATTTATTTAATATTAGTTATGCTAAAAAGCGAATACACATTCTGACTAGAGTTGTGAATTTCGTTTGTCCTACTGTTTACGAAAAAAATTTACGAAGCTTATGATCATGATATGTTAAGCACTTATAAATATGAACAAAATGGAACATGTTTTCGGTAGATTTTTGCATTATAATAGGAATAAAAAACAAAATGAATCATAGATTTGAATTTAATGTCTCTCCATTACACAATAAGCCCCATAAATAAATTTTATCTTTCAAAAAGATAAAAACGTTGCATGACGTTTATCTAACGAAAGATAAAATTTATCTGAAAAAAGATCAAATTTATCTGAAAAAAAGATAAAGTTTATCTGACGTAAATATTTTTTTGACATAAGTTATATGTCTGGCGGCTGCGTCCATTTTCACAGAAAAAATGTCCTTCGTAAATTTAAAAATCCTCGCGGTATTCAATTTTAAATATTATCATTTTATTTCACTAATTTTAAACCCAAGAATCACTCACCTACAGTCTGTCAAGTTAAAGCGTGGGTGGCTTTACTCGCAGTCGGTAAGGTGTATCGACATGATTTTGGTGTCAAAATATTAAGAAGAGCTCCCTC
>NC_046664.1:57447162-57451939 GCF_010883055.1 Belonocnema kinseyi
AATTGAAAGCAAACTGAATGTTAAATCAAAAAGCATGAAAGAGGGAGCTCTTCTTAATATTTTTACACCAAAATCATGTCGATACACCTTACCGACTGCGAGCAAAGCCACCCATGCTTTAACTTGACAGACTGTACACTTACTGAATACATAGACCGCACTTTGTTGAGTTTATACTAAATAGTGTTTGTTTACAATTTTTGAAGTCTACATCAGGGCCAATAGAAAACTAAAGATTTGTTCAACAAAAGTAAGGGACTGAAATTGGCTGAGTGTTCTTACTCAGACAACATCAGTAAGGAAATTATTATTTTTACGGCATATAATAATTTTGCGAATGACAGAAATTAGAGGGTAGTGGACGACGGCATTTGAACGGAGAGAATCGCTCGCAAACTAATTTTTTTACTCGCGATTCTGACATCATAGAAGAACTTTCGAACACAATAACGTTTTGGAAGGACCTTGTCTTGATGATGGTGAACCTAATTTTTTCACCGTGCATGGCGTGAAGTTGACAGCTAGCCTAGTGGGCGGTCACAAATTCGTGCTTCGCAAAATTTAGAGTGAGGTGGCCCTTCGAAAACGGTATTGGGTTTGAAAGATTTTCTATGATGTCAGAATTCTGAACAAAAAAATTAATTTACGAGCGATTCTCACCGCTTAACTGCTATTGCCTTCTGCCCACTAATTTCTGTTTTTTTTTGCAAAATTAATATTTGTCTTTAAAATAATGATTTCCTTAACAAAAAATTCGATTTTTCAACATTTTATTGATTCAAGGATCTTTAAAAATCCCGACTATTCGACAATTTATCTTTCTTTCTTAAATTCTTCGAAAAAAATAGATATTGAATCAGTGCCTTACCTATAAAAAAATTCAAAGTCGGATTTAACCAAAAACTTTAAGATAACTTTTTTCCAACAAATTTAAAAACGTTGTTATATAGGGTTTTTTTAAACAAGTTCAAGAATTTTTTCCTTTTACAACATAAATAGATCTTGTCGAACAATTTTGAAATATTTTTAGTCAATTGAAATTTGGCAGAAATTTTAAAATTTCTTCCAAAAAGCTTCGGATATACTAAATTTCTATACATTTTCGGTAATTTTCAAATTTACTAAAAATGTCCGGAATTATTAAGTAATTTTTGTAATTTTACCATAAATTCTCCAAAATTACCATAAGTTTTCGAAAATTGTTTTTTAATGTTTCTGAAATCGAAAATTTACCGCATTTGTTAGAAAAAATATCGTGTGCTACAGGATCTAAAAGTAGGCAATTGAAACTCTTGTGTAGTTTACAGTACTTGCCATCGGCTCACCTTCGGGTCGTCTCTGGCTCGTACAGCTAACTTCACACTCGTGTGAAACTGCCTACTTTGCGCACTTGTAGCACAATATACTATTTCTCTTATAAATCTTAAAAATTACTGTGTTCCAGATCTAACAATGCCGCTACTAAATTTCAAGTGAATGTCAATGTGTGTGAGTGAATATCGATCATGATTGTATTTATTGTGCAGGATAATTTTGCAATTATTCATACAATCAATATTAATCATTCATTTACAATCAAATAATTTATGCATATCTTAATGGTACAACGAAAGATCTTACATACATACTTTATTATACAAGCTTTCACATAAAAAACTAGCTATATCAATATGTACTCCCAGCTTATAGAAGATTTCTGAAAAAGAGATTGTTGTTGATCCAACGTTATCTCTACCGACTTTTTAAGAATTATAGAATTATTAAAGAAATGTTGACTCTAACAATGTTTGAGAAAAGTGAAAATAATAAAATAAATGATTTTTTAAAAACTTATTACCCATTTTTAACATTTTCTCTATAATGGACTGGGTAGAAATAATTTTTCTTGGCTAAGTCATCATTCAAGATGTAGCAAAAATGTTTTTCCAAGTCTCGCCCCGTTTTGCATTTTACAAAATACTTACATTTTTCATCATTGTGATATTTATTTTGTATGTATTAATAATTTTTTTAAATGCAATAATTATGTTCTTTGGATAGCAAATCTAAAGATGTAAAATTATAATCCTTAGTAAATGCAGAGTGTTGAGTCTTAACCTGGCTACCTAATACCTGGAAATGGCAGGCCCTATCAGTGTGTTATACTGACTGTAGAAGTAGGAGTGTCATAGACAATAGAATTTTCAAACAAAAATTTTTGTAATTTTGACCTTGGTAAATATAAAACCATAAATTAATCATAAACTCAAGACTTACATCTACGAACCATCGTAGACGAAATATTTTTACTTGGGATGCATGGTATGTGATTTCATTAGTTTTACGATTAACAGAAATTTCGTTAAAGTTTAAAAAGAAAAAACGTAGTGCTATTCCCAATTAATTTAAATTAAAGCAGGCCTGAATCGGAGGAAAGATAATAAGTTTCACGAATTTTAAATTACATACGATGCCTTAGTAAAGAATGAAAATTCACAGTATTCAGAGATCACCAAATATACTTGGAGAGGAGTGCATGTTCGGATTTAGATTGACGGCTGGACGTGACGGAGTTGCTCGGAATGAGCGAAAAACGGAGACAATGAGGAAAATAACGATTGCGGAGCGACATATGGATTAGCAAAGGGGGATTATAAGAGAATTGTGATCAATCATCCCACAGGTGAAGTTCTTCTGCATACAGAAGAAGAAAATGTGTTTGCTAATGCGGAAAGGATTGCAAGAAGCACGGGAGGTGGTGGAAAAACTCCTAAGCTCGAGTATCCATGCTCCGTATTAATATGGACTTGTTCCGCTAAGTGATGGCGAATTTGCAGCTTATAAATCGAATGAGGATAGGGAAGAGAGAAAGGGACAGAAGAACGCGAGCCAGACAGTGACTCAACCTGAAACAGCTGTGGAGATTGCCGCAGCCCAACCTGCCAAGCTGAAGAGGAAGCCTTCTTTGAACCCTGTCGAAACAAGTATGAGGAGACAAAGGACGAAGAAGCCGAGGAGTCGGACGCTACAGCAGCTCCGACGATCAGGCAAGAAAAAATGGAGGCAGCAAGATGATACCTCCAACCAAGCCAAACAAGATAAAAGAGGTACAGAGACGTGCTTTACGCAAATCAGTTCTTATAAAACCGGCCGAGGGTTTAAGTTATGCCGAGGTCCTAAAGGACCTTAAATGCAAGGCTAAAGTAGGCACCCTTGGTGGCGGAATCGGGGAGTTACGTAGACCCGGAATGGCGGAATTCCATTAGCAGTAGGTCCAGAAGCAGAAGTTATAACAAAGATGTCGTCTGCAAAACAGAAGGCAATTAGTGATGGTTACTCCGTGCGCAAACTTGTACAACGCATGAAGCCCATGGTCCTATACTTAAATACAACAGCAGAAGTTTGTTTTCATTGTTCTTTTCTTATTTTGCGTTTCTTGTTTCCTTAATTTTGTTTTGATTCGTCCTTTTTGGTTAAATTATTACACCAGGCAACACATATAACAAAGCTGCATACACATATATAGCGAAAAACACATTCACGCTTCTCTAGTCCTCCTGCCCATTGCAGAAAACGCTGAATTCGCCATTTATTTACCATATAATTTACCCAGCCTAAACGGACGTTCTTCTATGTTATCGCTGACAAGAATTTGGTTAAATAAAAAAACTGTAAAGGTCTCGATAGGAACAAATCATGCTTGAGATACGACAAACAGGGACATCGAGCCGCAGAATGCGAAAGCACGACACCGTGCTACATCTGTGGCGCAAAAAACGGAAAGCCATGGACTGAACATTTTCCGAGGAAAATAGAGATGCGCGTCTTTCAGAGACGCAGACCTAATAAGAAAGCCCTTCGGATGACTTCAGTTACCAATTATAACTAATCAGTATTTTTATGGCTCAGGAGCCCAATTCGTGACTTTGTCCTGCTACTGTGGACGATGCGTTCATCTTGATGTGGGACGTAGAGGTTCGTCAGATCGTGCAGAATCGCCAGCAGGAGCCCCTACAGGAGTTTTCAGGCCTTTGAAGAGGCAGCCTAACCAGCCACATCCAGTCAAGATTTTCGAAGGCCGACAAGTCCGTTGCACGATACTGACGTACCGCTCAGGACGATGTGTAATATCTTGTTCGGGAAACGGAGCTGACTCAATATACTCGTAGCCGGTAGGGAAACGCCCCCCCCCCCCCTGAAAGAATGCGAAAGTGATTTCAGGCGGAATTATGCCAAGAAGACAAGTGCTATTTTTAGGGGTTAGGGGAGGGGGTTGAAAGATCGTACCTCATTTATCTTCACCTTAATAGAAATTGCCACCCTACCGACAATTACGAACCCTTCTAGTATGACTGGGCTCAGATTTTTTCAACATATGGTAAAAAAATAATCCACCACATCTTAGTAGTAGCGTCAGGCTTCAGTAAGACACCACCTTACGCGATTGTTCATAGAGCGGTTCAACTAGTTTGTGTTTATTTACTGATAATATACATAGGAAAGTAGAATCTTAATACGAGGGTAGTTCAATAAGTCCTTAGAATGACCAACAGATGGCACGAGAATCGCTCCAAATCATCTGTTTTCAGTCAGCACCTCTCCCGACTAGATATATGGGGCAGTCACAGTCCACATCTTCTGAGTTTACGTGTTTTTATAACCAATTGAATAAAAAATTATTCGTTAAGAAAAATGAAAAAAAAACGAGTTCAGAGCGGTAATTAAACATTTTCATTTAAAGGGTTTAACTCCATATGAGATAAAAAATGAATTGGACTCAGTTCATGGCACATCTGCC
>NC_046664.1:57452039-57454459 GCF_010883055.1 Belonocnema kinseyi
AACTTCCGAAAACGCACTTTTCTGAAGGATTAAAAAAACTTGAAAAGCGATTGACCAAGTGTATAGAGCTCCAATGAGATTATGTTGAAAAATAAAAAAAAAATTTACCCAAAAAAATTGTATTTTATAAATAATTGTAATTATACTTTTCTAGATGAGTTAATAAATTAAGACGAAGAAAATATTATTGTCTGCAGGCGAAACTTTGTATATGTATGATTAAATATCATTTTCAAAGATTGTATGATCAATAATAAAGTATTTCTGTATTAATGTATTCAAAGAAATTAAACAATACTTAAAGACTTTATCAAATTCCCGAAGATTACCAGGAAAAATATTTCAAGTTGTAGCAAATCACAACTAAATTTAAGAATTTGACTAATTTAAACGTTTGGCAAAGAAGTTGGTAGGGGTTTTTCAAGATGAGAAGGAATTTTAAAGAATTTTGAAAGATTAAACTGATTTATAGTGAACTTTAAGTAGTTAATTAAACTGTTCTCTGGAATTGAAAAATAATAATTTCTACAGATTTCTAACTGTTAGAAAGATGTAAAGGATACACGATTAAGGTGGAAAATTTTTCAATAAATTGTAACAGATTTTAATATATTTTAAACATTCTATTAGATTTGTAAATGAATCGATTCTTTGTAGTTTTATACGTAAATTCCTTAAATACTCCTGTATTTTCATTCAAGGGATGATCATTCTGTAATTTTTGTGTGAATAATTATTTTATATAATGAATTCCTCATAATAAAGAATAAAATTATAAGGAAATTATTACACCCATATTTTCAGTTTTATTTTAGATTTGAAGGAAAACTGAGCTATTTTTTATAACCCTTAACAATAAACGAATTCTGCCAGTTGGCACAACGTGGCCAAAGATCAAATTTTCTAGAAAAATGCATTTTTCTCATAATTTTCAGGTTTGTATTTTTTTGGTTATCCGGGTGAACACTAAAGTTGTTTTATACAATAGTATAAAGGCCTACGCAATAAAGACCTCATAAAAGAGTGATAGATAAATTTGATCCGGAAGAGGGTAATAATGAGTCGTCTTCGGATAATTGCACTTAAAAATTATTTGCAATGTTTTTATTCAAATTGGGATAGAATATATCCCTGAGACAGACTATATTTATATTGAGTAAAACCATCGCCAAAATTTATCTCATAATTGCAAGTTTAGATTAAATTACAGAAGAAGCTAAAAACACGAAAAATGTAGTTCTCCTCACTATTTTCAAGATAGTATTTTTTTTTAATATAAGTAAAGAGTAAACGTTGTATGCTATGCTAACTGCGAACAAAAGATAATTTTCATGAGATCTATACTACATAGGCACTTATATAAGCATGGTGCACAACTTTTACCGCTTACCCAAAACACAAAAAAATTATTTAAAATAAATAGATGTATAGTATTTTTTGCTTCAACTATCAGAAAGTCATTTTTGCAACCACCAAGAACATTTTACTCTCCTAGGAGAAAAATGAAAAAAAAATTTCGAAACACCTTACCGTTTCTAATAATTATAATCTTAGCCATCCAATTAAATTTTATTACATATGTATCTTTTGCTTTGAAACATACATCTTATTTTATAAGATACTGTTTGTCTTATTTTACACTCCAGTTTGACGTGAATTTTTTTATGATAAGTAATTAACGAAAAGTAAATTAAATTTTTCTCAAGGTTCATGATTGTTCTCAAAGTTTCTCTTTCACCGTTCCAGATTTCTACCTGAAAGACATAAATATGGCTAGCTGCTTTCTGTTCCTTACCTTTGTGTTATATATGGATTTGGTTGGTGAGTGTGAAAAAATGTCCGTATTATTGAAAATATTCTTGAGTCTCACGACTTTTTTTTTAACGGTGTTTTTTACTTTTTCTGAGTTTTATATCGGTTTTTGTCAATAAACTGTTTCCATTATCAGGGGAACCAATTCAACAAAACGAATTGTAGGTTAGGATTGATTAGAAAGTATATTATAAACTATATTTTCCATTATCTGACGAGGTTTTTAGTTGTGATGTGTAATTTATATACTCGTAAAATTCAAGAAACGTTTTAAAATAATTTGGATACTGGTAGTTAAAAATTTTAAAAGCTTGAAACACATATTAGTGGTTAGGACAGCAGGATGGAAGGTCCTCCTGCTTCTGTAAGGATGACTCCAAGAGTGACTGCCAACAAGCATTTATTTACCTGCCATACTGAAGATAGGAAGAAAAGAACGCTAATTGTTGAATATAACAGATTAAGATTTGAATATATCAGGAAATTAGAAAAAGCAAGATGCAATGTTACGAGGGTAGTTCAATAAGTCCTTAGAATAAAGTATAAAAACAATTTTTTTTGGGTAAATTTTTTTTTATTTTTCAACATAATCTCCTTGGAGCTCTATA
>NC_046664.1:57454559-57460835 GCF_010883055.1 Belonocnema kinseyi
GTGGTTCGTCACTTATTGATGTACGACCACGCTTAAATTCATTTACCCAGTTATAAACCGTTCCTAAGGCAGGGGCAGATGTGTCATGAACTGAGTCCAATTGATTTTTTATCTCATATGGAGTTAAACCCTTTAAATGAAAATGTTTGATTACCGCTCTGAACTCGTTTTTTGCTATTTTTCTTAACGAACAATTTTTTTTTTCAATTGGTTATAAAAACACGTAAACTCAGAAGATGTGGACTGTGACTACACCATATATCTAGTCGGGAGTGGTGCTGACTGAAAACAGATGATTTGGAGCGATTCGCGCGCCATTTGTTCGTCATTCTAAGGACTTATTGAACTACTCTCATAGCAAAAGCTCTTTTATAGAATTACATTCTCAACGTGAAATTTCAATATCATCCCACAGGAAAAAGATAGAATTACACAGCATAACCTGCAAAGAGGTCAAAGCTACCCTAACCTAAAAAAACCTGACCTAACCTAACTTAACTTCACGTTACACAAGTAAACTCATTGTGTTGTGCCGTTATGTTTGCGGTACCATTTCATTCAGCTTTGGCTTAACCTACATAGAGATTTAACCTATCCTAACCTAACAAAACCTGACCTAACCTAACATAGCCGAATAAAATTCAACCACAGGTGTAGCTATGTAAGCGTACGGTTCTCAATCTTAAATGTGTGCTGTATTTAATAGGTTAACTCGATCTTAAACTACAAATGAATCTAACTTAACAGAACCTAGAGAAATTTTGCTTAACGCAACACAACTTAACTTAAGTGTTCCCGTTGTAACACAATAAAATTCATTTCATTGTACTACAGGTGGTTAAAAATTTAGACGCACATTACTCATTTGAAGAAACTTAGAACTACAAGTAGAACTGACCCCATTTCAGTTAACCTGACAATGTTTGTATCAATTAAAATGTAGAACTGTAACTTAAACATTCAAATGAATAAGAGTTTTATTCAAAATTTTTTCTCTATGCTTTTCTTAAACTTAAGGGATATATTTATACTATACTCAAGAACAGTGTTGCCAGCGGAATCGGTTAGGTTGGGTTTGATTTTTTTAGGTTAGGATAGGTTAAACCTCTATGTAGGTTAAGCCAAAGCTGAATGAAACGGTTACGCAAATGGGTTATTTTTGATACCGAATTTGAATTCAGCGCCCCGAAATTCATAGGAATACGTGTGTCTTGTTACCAGATCCGCACACTTTTTTTGTATGGCTGTGTTATTATCATCAATATTATTATATTAGTGATTATTAAGAACGTTATCATAATTCAATCTGACAATATCTTGGTATTCTTTTAGTCCAATGCGTAGATGTCTTTTTGTTTATCCAATATAACTTTATCCACAGTTACAAGATAAGTGGTGAACTACGTCTTTTTTTTTCAAATTTTCGAATTGGTCTTTACCTATCTTTATTATTTTAGAAAATTTAAAATTTATGAAAAAAGTAGTACTGATTTTCTAAGTTTTCAAGAATCTTTTTATATTTTTAGAAAGTGTTTCCATAATATTGAATAGTAATATTGTTCTTCGTACCAAATTATTTTTTTATAATTTTATTAGGATTGTTAGTTAAGTTTTTGTTAATAATTTCTTTCAACCTGTTATCAATATGTTTATTAATAACATTTTGCGGAAATTTGTTTAGAAAAGGGTAATGCTTTACTATTTCTAAATTTTCGTTTTGAAATTTTTAGTCAGATAATAAAATAGCTGAGGCAACTAACTTTTTTATAAAAGCAATTTTTACTTGCAAGAGATATTTAAATAGAACATTAGGTAATCGTTCAGAATTTGTTGATTTGGGGAACCAATCAGTGCAGATGGTGAAATTATCTTTTCAATTATTCTAGTATAATGAAAGATGATAATATTATTATATTTTATTATATTATTTTGTATATATATATTTATATATTTATGTTATTTTAGTATATTATATTCTATTTAGTGTGTGAATTGCAATCGTTCATGTATAGATTGAACATTTTTGATAGTTTGTTTAATTTTATCTTTAGGTTTGATTAGAAAAGTATCGTATACGTATCGAAAGTAGGAAATAATTTGAAAATTTAATTTAAAAGAAACCTCAGATTCAAAATCTTGCATTGCCATTTCAGCTTAATTATTAGAAATCAGAGAACCCATGGGAGGTTCAAAAGTTTGTATGTAAAAAGTTATATTAAACTGAAAATAGGTTTTATCTATTAGAATTTCAATTCTTTATTTAAAGTTAACTAAAGGTAAGAAGGAGACTATCAATCTAAGACCATCTTACAGAAGAAATCTATAGGAGCATTAGTAAAAAAGAAGTTGCATCAAGAGACATCATAATGTAAGCAGAAGGAACAGCAATTTTTGTAGGTTCTTCTTTTAACGCTGTAGAATTTTTTATAAGATTCAGGTTTAGGATGAGCAGTTTTTCAAAAACTGTTAAAGATTTACAACGTAGTATATGCAGAAAAATTAATGTTTCTAACAATAGCTTTATGTTCGAACCTAAAAACTTTTTAGTCTTCATTTGCTGATTTTATTCAAAGTTATTCTTCGTGACATTTTTAAGCGTCTATCTTAAATTTTTTGATAAGTTATTTCACCATTTAACATTAATATTATTTTGTTTAAATAATCTTTTTTATTAAGAATCACGTATTATAAAGAGATCTTGATGTAATTTGAGAAAGGATTATGTTTCAGCTATATTTTTAGAATTGATTCTATTTGAATCAGAAATGTAATTAGATTTTTGTCTTAATTCGGCTTGTAATTCATCTGGATTTTTATCAATGCTTGTTTCTACATCTTTTACAATTTTAAAGATTTTTTGATTTCTCGAGATTAAAAAAATAGATCTAAATTTATCACCTGACCTAAGAATATCGTTGACATCGTAAGGAATATGAATATTCGTGCAGTGTGAGAAAACACTATGCAATATTTTATTAAATGATGAGAGAATTGAACAAGTTGATAAGTTCGTATACCTTGGTAGCTTATTTAATAGGGACGGGAAGATAGATGAGGAAGTAGATAGACGAATAAATGAAGGTAAGAAGGTTATTGGTAGAGCAGGTCCCCTTATCAGAAGTAAAAATATATCAAATAAAGCTAAAATGACAATACATAATTCTATATTTGTACCGACTGTACTATACGGTAGCGAGACATGGGCTTATCAAGAAAAAGATAAGAGTAGAATTACTGCAATTGACATGAGATTCATGCGCATAATATGTAGGAAAACCCTGATGGGCATGGTGCAGAAGAGGCGCTAGTAGAAACATGGGAAAGAAATCGGTTATGATGGTTCGGACATGTTGAGAGAATGCCAAATGAACGACTTACGAAAAAAGTGTATCAAGGTAAAGTAAATGGCAGCGTGCCCAGAGGTAGACCGCGAAAGAATGGTTAGAATGTGTGAATGAAACCCTAGTTAGAAGAGATATAAGAAGTCACAGAAACACGAGAGCCTGCATGAAAAAATGCATGGACATAAAAGAAGCTAGAAAAGTATGCCAGGACAGAAAAGTATGGCGGCAAATAGTTAATAAAAAGAGTGTCAGTAGAGTGAATGACGCCTGAAACAAAGATCTTGGCTACTAATGGACCCAAGTGGGGAACCTTACATAACGACTTCGTGAGGTTCTTCGCTTGGGGTGATTGCTAGAGAGATCGATCAGGAACCCGGCTCGGAGCAGTGTTGCGAAACGAGCGTGTTATTTACTTAAATAGCACGAGAATTTTGGATGAATCTGAAAAATCTCTATCCCTTCCAAACACTACTCCTTTCCTCTACCGAGTGAGTCACGCCTACCCCGAAAGGGAAATGGCTTAATGGTGTAATAATAAAAAAAAAATTATCCAAGGATCGGAAATTTCGGGACACATATTAATTCAAATAGTCTGATTGAATTGATACAATTCCGTTCCACTAGGCTATCGCATTATTTTTTCCCCTTTGCATAATTAAACGCCTTGGGAAATTGTGTAGGCTGCTCATCATCGGTAGGAGAAGGACCATCTGATACTAATTCAAAATCACCAGATTCCTATTGGATCACTGCGGACGTATTTAACCACCACGTGGAAGTTAAGAAAGATCCTATAACTGCAAAGAATCTTGGTATTAGGCTGCCTGGAATGGAAGGAGCACCTATAAATATTCACAAGGGACATATTTATCGTGTATTTGATAGGACAAATAATTTGAAATTTGTTGTGCAAATAGATCCTAATACTGGAAAGTGGGTCTCGGTGGCTCTTATGCATCCATTTTTCGATACATTCCCATATATTCGCCATGGATATAATTACAAAGAAAATTCATTAGGCGGCTGATTTCCTAATAAAGGGCATATTTTACGGTGACCACGTGACCAAACTAGTCCTCGTTTATGAACATTTTTTTATGTGTCCACCATGTCCAAAGGCAATAATATATCGCTCTCAAAGTTTGGAATATAGGAAATGAAACAATAAATTGCATTTCCGTATTTACTTTGAGCGATAATTTTGAAAAAAGGTTATCCGAGTAAAAATTAAATGTATAAAATTATTTTTTTTGTGCTCACTACGTCCACACGAATTGAGATATCGTATTCAGAAGTTGAAAGATTAAATAAAAGGAACTAAAGAAAATTTGCATACATGAACATGTTTAGAATTTCTAAAAAAGTTTATTTATAAATTGATAAAATAGGATATTACCACTTAAGTTGTATCACTTTGCAGAAAATGTTTGGTTTGATACATTTCAGATTTTTTAAATTGCTTATGTTGAGTACTAACGCAAATGTTGGTCTAAATTGTCACGTAAGCACAAAAGTATCTGCACATATGTAATCTGTAATTACTTGTGGAGCATTTTTAACAATTTTTAGCGCAGAAACAAGAAACTTTAAGCGTCAATAAAATAGAAATCACGTGACCGAACTCGATTATCACAATTTTTTTTGGTGTTTGCGATGGCCATGTCATCTCTACTTTATTGACGTTGAAAGTTTCTTAGTTTCTCCGCTAGAAATTGCTAAAAATGTTCCAAAAATAATATTATTATTGTTACTTTTTATATTAAGTTTTTTAGAATGTTTAGAAGGTTCAGCCCAAAATTTTTGTCCCATGCTCAACATTCGCGAATCAAAAAATCGATAATGCACCAAATCAAAGATAACCTGCAAATGCTACAACTCGAGTAGTAGTATCCTATTTTATCGATTTAACATATAATTTTTTTAAATTATAGAAAATTGATGCATATGAACGCTCTTGTGTTATTTTTATTTAATCATTCAAATTATAAACACGATATCTCAGTATGTGTGGACGTAGAGAGCACCAAAGAAATGAAAAAATATTACACATTTCCTTTTTACTCATACAATTTGTCTCAAAGTTTTCACTCAAACTAAATATACAAACGCAATTTATTCTGTCATTTCCTATGTTCCAAACTTTTAGAGAGATATATCATGGCCTTTGGATATTGCAAAAACAAAACAAAATGCATAAACGAGGACTAGTTTGGTCAGGTGGTCACGTGCAGGTTCCACCGGCACAATATTTTTCACTACCAAGCAAGAAACTCAATGTTATTTTGGGACTATACACACATTTGTTTCTAATATTTAAAGCAGTGATTTGAATTACATAATTTAAAAGTCTAAGGTTTCTTCTGTAAAAAATGTGTAATTTTCTTAAATAAAATAACATCATGCAGTAAAAATTACTCTGGTTTATATCATAATTTACTTAATCCAATGAAGTTTATAAAAATTGAATCGTATAATTTACTTAGAATTATACAATACATTAAAGATCCAAAATGTATTGTAATAAATCATCAGCTATTTTATTGTTTTTCTTTTTAAAATAAAATTCACATCAACATGCTAACTTTTTGCTTAAACAAATAAAAAAATATTATTTAATTAATTAATATTAAAAATATTGTTCGTAAGATCCACGTTCACCGTTCAATTAATTACACAGGCCCGCAAAAAAATGTTGTCTGCACGCGACAAGTGACTAGGTTACCCTTTTGGATTTTGAGCAGCTTAATCCGAATTTGGCCTC
Source organism: Belonocnema kinseyi (assembly GCF_010883055.1). Taxonomy (NCBI): domain Eukaryota; kingdom Metazoa; phylum Arthropoda; class Insecta; order Hymenoptera; family Cynipidae; genus Belonocnema; species Belonocnema kinseyi. The sequence goes on from NC_046664.1 coordinate 57,460,665, forward strand.
AAAATTGATCTTATGCGTCTCAGTTTCCTCCTAGATGCAGAAAATAAGGAAAGCGTAAAGATAACTTGCACGTTACGAGGGTAGTTCAATAAGTCCTTAGAATGAAGTATAAAAACAATTTTTTTTGGGTACATTTTTTTTTATTTTTCAACATAATCTCCTTGGAGCTCT
>NC_046664.1:57460935-57462349 GCF_010883055.1 Belonocnema kinseyi
TCTAGTCGGGAGTGGTGCTGACTGAAAACAGATGATTTGGAGCGATTCGCGCGCCATCTGTTGGTCATTCTAAGGACTTATTGAACTACCCTCGTACTTTAAAAATATCAGTACACGCGAAAATAGGCACATCGATATTATATTCTTAAGTGCAACGACTTGTAGGAAATTAATTTGTGCACCGTAAGTTTTTATCGTGCCTTCTATTTCCCCTAGCTTGAGTAATTCTAGGGAAATTGAAGGGCTTTCTGAGATTATATAAATTTACACGTGAAAAAAAAACTAATATCCTCTACAGTTTTTCGTGCAAAGTCAGTCACTTTCCCCGTGCAGACACATTTTTTTGGTGGGCCTGCGTGACCAGAAATTTCTTCGGATTTTCTCTACATATAGCATCTGAAGAGAAATAGGAACAAACCTGAAAAATTTGGAGTGCATATTTAGATTTACCACGCAAACCTGTAAAGGATAAGGCATTTTTGTTATTTTTTTTCGCACGAATCTATATAATATGAGAAAGATCTTTAATTTCCCTAGAATCACCCAAGCCAGGGAAAACGACAGGCACACTAGAGAATTTCTTTATTCAAATTAAGTCTCCATAAGTCACGGCACTTCAAAATATAACATCCATCTGTCTATTTTTGAGTATACTGATATTATCAAAATAACGTCCAGAATATACCTAGGTTTTTGCCAATTTTCTGCTTTTAGGGGAAAACTAAGAAGTGTGCGAGAAGTTCTGATGCCAGATTTGGATTCAGCGGCTCAAAATCCATAAGGGTAGCATAGTCACTTGAGTCATTTGTTTCGTGCAGGCAAATTTTATTATGCCCTGCGTGACCAGAAAATCCCTAAGCTTTTCCCTACTTTTCGCATCTAGGGAGAAAATGGTAAAAGCTCGAAACAATTAGTGGTAAAATTTATCATAAGAGCGCAAAACTGTAGAGGAAATAGCATTTTTCTTATTTTTCGCTTTATAAGTCAGTATAACCTGCGCAAGTCCTTCAACTTCCGTAGATTTATCGTAGCTATTGAAAACGGTAAGCACACTGGGAAATTTTTGTGTTTGAATTTGATGTACATATAAGAGTCACAATATATAAAAATATGACATCAGTACGTTTATTATTCTCTATACTGTTATCATCAAACTAATGTCAAGAATAGCCCCAGTTTTCCCCATATTCGCTGCATCTAGGGAAAAACTAAGACGTGTAAGACGAATTCTGAGGCCATATTCGGATTTAGCGGCTCAAAATTCATAAGGGTAACCTAGTCACTTTTCTCGTGCAGACAACTTTTTTTGTGGGCCTGGGTTATTCATTCTAAAAACTTGATTCAAAATAGTATATTGCAACCTCCAATTCTTACTTTAAATTATGTTTTCTACTTAGCTAAGAAATGTAAAAGT
>NC_046664.1:57462449-57465162 GCF_010883055.1 Belonocnema kinseyi
AGGTCGGATTCGGATTCAGCGCAGCAAAAACCTTCGGGTATACTAGGTCTGGTCTCTGGTTCCGGACCTTTGTCAAATTTTGTCGGCCTGTGTAATTTTTAACGATCTTCCCTTTTGAGCTCGAGGGAACAAAATCTACGACGATACTCCTTTTTTTTTAATCGAGATAAATATTTTTTAAATATTGGACATGAAAAAATGTATTTATTTTTGTTTTTCGAAATGAGTTTATATTAAACCCATTTTCAAAATGTATTGGATAATGAAATCAAGAAGGTTCAAAAAGAATTATTTTTTTCAGCACAATATTAGCCTATTGAAAAAAGTTCTAGGATTTTGCTCATGCAGGAAAATCGATTACAAAAATTAAGGAAAATGGGCGCGTTTTTAAATATAAGGAAATTTGAAAGAGAATATAATTTTTATTATTATTTTGATATGTAGCTGGTAATTTTTAATGAATTTAGTGTTTTTATTTTGGTTTAGATATAAGTTGTAATTTTGATTCAGTTTGAAATAATCGCCACTCATGTTGTCATTTGAAAAGATTTTTTACAAATCTGTTTATGGGAATTTTATTAAGAATCTGCTAGCGTATTATTATACAAAAAATTTCTTAAGCATTTATTTTGTAAAATTGTCTCTTGTATAAAACTAACATGTTCTAATAAAACTCGGAGTAACAGAATACTGTAGAGAATCTTATCAGAAACAAATGAAGTATAATTTTTATTTAAAGTGAAAGAAAAAATCCAGAAAACGCCAGATAAATAATTTGATATAAACGCCCTTAATATTAATTTTCTAATTTTACAAGGCATTCTTTAAATATGTTAGCTTAAAATTTTCATTCGATTTTACTCTAATAAAATATTTGTTAAATTATTAATGATGCCATTCAGAAAAATCACATATGTCTCAGGAAACTTTTTAAACTTTTGATTCATGAAATTAAAATATTTATAAATATGTTTTATTAAGAATTGAAGTCTTGTCAGGCCACAAATGTTTTAACGTAAATTTGGAATACTTGATTTTTTCAAACAAAGATAATCGGACCTAGGAAGGACAGATGAATTTGTTATATAAAAAAAATATTTAATAATGACACATTTTGTCATGTTATAATTTGCATAATAAATTATTCCAGAATTTAAATTGTTTTCGCTTTTTGAATTCTTTGTATCAAAACATTGCTGGATTATTTATTAAATAAATATTTTTATTAAAGTATATTTCTGAATTATTTTCAAATTCTTTTGAACATTAAACTTCCTTCTGTATTAAAATAATGAAATAATTGAAAAATACTTGTTTACGAACACATATTACATTAAAGATTATTCTGGACCTCTTTGCAAGGAGCGAAATTTCTAAATAAGATAAATAGGTCACAAGTGGTTTTTGTTAATATATGTGTTTATTGTAAAAATTATGTTGTTTCATTATTTTTATTAGGACAAAATTTGAAGAATATGAAGAAATTTAAATAAGACACCAAAATTTGTTATGCAAAACTGCTGTAATAATTTATCAACTATTTTCCAACTGCTTAGGTATATGTAAGTAATTAATTTAAAAGTAACTCATAAATTGAATTGATCAACAAACATTAGTAAGTAAGTAAGTAAGTAAAGAAAGGTGAATTCTTATCAAGAACTATAAGGTTTGGTATTTCAACTAGTGAAGATTTTAATTACAGATTGAAAGCAGTTAAATAAGTTTAAAAAAAGCAAGGAATTTTCAATAAAACTGTTAAAGCCTCAACCTAAACAGATTAATTTTAAATAAATCACTTGCATTTTTGCGTAAGAAAGATCAAATTTATCATTAAAAAGATTAATGCGTTAAACTGAAACATCATAGATTAATATTAAATATTATAGATATTAATAAGATTAATATTATTGATTTACTCACAAATTCAGTTGTTTAGTCGTAAATTAACTTTTCTGTTGGCAATTGAAATTTTCAAGTTAAAAACATAACTGTTTAAAAGATTGCTCGTCTTTTTGGCATAAAAATTCATACTTTTTTGAAAAGTCTGCTATTATATTTTTTATTTAGAATTCATCTTAATTATAATTAACACATTCGTTGGAAAAAGTGTAGACATCATTGCACTTATTTGTTTGGTTAACAATTTTATTTTTTGGTAGCAAAACAAAATAATTTTCTTTGCAAAATTAATTAGTTTTTTTTAAATCATACTGTTTTGTTAAAAAGTCAACTTGTTCGGCAAAAATTTAACTGTTTTTCAGAAAATTCGTCTTTTTAACTGAAAAATTCAAAAGCTTGGTTGAGATTTTTTTCTTTCTTGACTGAAAAATTAATCTCTTTAGGTTGAAGCTTCAGCAGTGTTTATTGAAAATTATATCATGTTGTTTTTTTAAATAATCCCACTGTTTACAATGTGATAAAAAATCTTTTTTGGTTCATATATCAAATATTATATTTTTTATTTAGAATTCACATATTTTGCTCAATCTATGTTAAAAAAAGCAAAGAATTTTCAATAAAACTGTTAAAGCCTCAACCTAAATAGATTAATTTCCAACCAATTACTTGCATTTTTGCGTAAGAAAAATCAAATTTATAATTAAAAAGATAAATTTTCGAACCAAAAAGACAAACATTCAACAAAATAGCTCAAATAATAATAAAAAAAATTTTTGAGTCGATAGAATTTTTAACCAAATAATAAAATAGCAAC
>NC_046664.1:57465262-57470862 GCF_010883055.1 Belonocnema kinseyi
GTGATGGAATTTTTCTGAGGTCAGATTCGGATTCAGCGCAGCAAAAACCTTCGGGTATAGTAGGTCTGGTCTTTGGTTCTGAGAATTGTTGGCCTGTGTTATTTATAAAATTAAGCAAAATATTCCCATAAGTAACCGAAAGAAATTTTAGAATAGAGCTTAAGGCGAACTTTAAAAAAATTATACTTCTGGTAAAAATTTAATTTCAAAACAGTTATTTAAAGTTCCATGTTTTTGCTTTTTCCTTAGGTAAAAATGTTGGAATTCTTTTCGGAATTCTTGTGTGCTTTAAATTCAAATACATTTTTAAACAATGTTTTAAGGAATAAGATCCCTACAACAATGGAAAAACTACATTTATATATCTTGTTGAACAATCTTGAAATTTTTTAAGCAAATTACAATTTTTTTTTTGTCAGACATTAATGTTAAATTAGGATGGTTTAAATTCATACCTGTAGAAATTTGACGTATTGTTCGAAAATTGACAAGATTAAAAGTATGTTTCAAGTAATTTTGAACTCCTTCAAAAATTAATATTCTATCAAAAATTTATCCTTGCTTTGAATTCGTGAATAATTATTATTTTACAGAAAAATGATACAGCTGATGAGTTTTAAGACGAATATTTTTTTGTTTAAGATATTTGGAAATTATTTTTGAGATCTTTTTTTGCTTGTAAGATTATATATAATTTCAAAAATATGGAAAGTAAAATATTTTTTTCCGATATTAGGAAATTATTTAAACAATATTAATTTGTAACAACCATTTTTTTAATTGTAAATTTTAAAAGTTATCACTTTCTCAAGTGAATGACGCATTTATTAAATTCTAAAAGCGATCATTAGTGTGAAAGACAGTTTAATATTATTTATACAATTTAAAATTATTTAAACAATTTTTTATCTTTCAAATCTTAAACTGTCACGGATTTTCTCACTTCAGAAATGATGTCCTAATTGCTTAAACTTTAAATATTTTTTTAACTAGAATTTTGTCCACCTTTTCTATGAAAAGAAGCACATGATTTTAATTCTTTAAATAATTGGAAGTTTTCTTTGATGAGAAATATCACACTCAACTTTCATTACCCAGCACATTAATCTCATAAAATTGTAACTTTTCACGATATCTTGTATCCTCATTTTTCCTAAATTCTTTGAATTTCTGGAATTCCTTTAATTCCTTAAATTGTCTGAATTTCCTGAATTCTGAGTATTCCTTAAATTCTATGAATAATTCTCCGAATTAAGGCATTTGCACAATTTTTCACGTGACAAAACTCTTTATCTCATTTGTTATTTTGAATTATAAATTTCCTGAATAAAGTCTAAAGAAAAAATAAATGTGAAAAAAGTTACAAGTTGCTGAATTCGATGAGAAACCCAAAAACTTAAAAAATATAACCGAGCATAGAAATTTAATACAGAGTTCAAGAAAGAATATTACACGTTATTACAATTTTCCGAAATTTTAATATTTGTTCGTCGGAGTGGTTTCTTTTTAATAAGTTACTCCTGAAAATAAATAATTTTAATACATTATTTTTAAACAGAAAATAGTACTCTGTCTATTGGCATGGATTTTAGAAATTTTAAATATTATATGTTTTATGAACAGCCCTGAAAATCACCAATGAAATAATGTTTTTGTATGAAATATGTAATTTTCCTGAATAAAATGATATAACTTACTAAAACATACCCGAGCTTGTAATATAATTTACTTGATTTTAGGTGCCTTGAAAAGCCAATTTAAATTTTCACGGCAGTTCAAATTTTTTTTCTACTGTTCACTAAATTTTGAGAAAAAATTTGTTATTATGCTCATCTGAAATGAATATCAAAAGTGCGAGTTAAAAAAATAATAAAAAAATATGGAATAATGTACTTCCTCTTTTCAAAATTTTTTCTCAAAATCTTGTTTTTTCCCTTTTTCATGAAATATTTTTTGTACAGTGGATTTTGTCGTTATATTTGAAGTGCAGAATATGATACAAAATATGTTTAGAGTCAATACTTCCGTTTCGTATTCATAATTAAAGCCTCGACAAAGATAAAGTTTGATCAATAACAAAATGATATACGTATACCTATCTTATAATATAAAAAGAGATTTTTGCCTGAATAATTTTTACTTTTCAACTCATAGTATGCACTTTATTATTCAAGCAATTCTATAAAAAAGTACTTTTATCAATATGTACTCAAGGTTTGATAAATAATTCATAAAAAACACTCACTTGTTGATCCAACGTTATCTCTGCGATGTTTTAATAATTATAAAAGCATCAAAGAAATTTAGACCTCAAGAATTATTTTAAATTTGGAAATGATACACAAAATATTATATCTATAAATTTCTAATCATTTGCAACATTTTACGCATAACTGCATTATATCTAAGTTTATTAGTTTTACAATTAGCGGTAATTTCGATTAAGTTTTTGAAAAAAGCGATAGCTAATGCTGTTCAAAATTAATTGAAAGTAATGCAGGCGTGAATCTAACGAAAGGTTGTAATTTTTACGCATTTAGAAATATTTCTTGAGTTTATCAACAGAAACGGATCATATCTCAAAGGAAAAATCAACAAGTGTTCATCTCCTCTACGCAAACGATTTCATTGAAATCGACTGAATGCGATAACTTGGTAAAAGATTTCAATTCGCAGTGCTACCATTAAATTGTTTAAAATTGTATTTTACTGACAGTCGTTTAAAATTGCCAGTCAATCGTCGCTTAGAGGTCATAAATTACTATTGGAAATTGGATTTGGGGGGAGACTAGTGGATGTAACGTTTTAAATTGAGCTAACGTTTATAACATATTCTTATTTAACATATTTGAGACTGTATATTTTTCCCCTATTTTTCTTGATTTAAGAGTTCACCTTTTTTCCGTTATTTAGAAAATTCCCCTTTTTTCCCATGTTTTTGTTTCTTCGCTCTAATAGAAACTGAATTAATAGAACCCAATAAGAAAATCCTGACATTTTTGTTAAAAGTTCTTTTTTTTAGTTGAAATTTCCACTAATGATATTTTCTTACGGATCTCACCTCGTTTTGTTACAATATTCTACTATTCAATCAAAATTGTATTTATATGATTCAAAATTTTTGTAACATTTACGTACTTATTTTGCTAAAGGATCGTTTCTTTTCCTCCTAAATTAATTTATATGATTGGAAAATCCATTATGTCACTTTTAGTTTAAAATTGATGTATTCTGTGTGAAAATTTAACAGTTTTGTAATCAGTTGAATTATTTTCTAGAAAACAAATTTTTTTTTGGTTAAAAAGGCTCACGTTTGTTGTAGAATGAATTTGTTTGGTTATGTTTTTGAATTTTTTTTTTTACTTATATTTCTTGCTTAAATTCAACCGTCTTTATTTTGGATCTTCCTTGCTTCACACATGAACTATTATATATATTTTTTAAACAAATTGTTCTCAGGTTGAAAGTAGAAACTAATTGTTTAAAATCCATTTTTTCTTGCTAGACTTTCATTATTTTAGACAAAAATTAAAACGTGAATGAAAATGTAAGAATTTGGTTTACGAAGCGGTTTTTTTTGTTTTCGAGATTTTATGTTTCTAACTAAAAATTTGAAAATTTTATTTTTGGTTTCAAGACACATATTTTTTTTTACTAAATGATCTTTTATAGTCCCAATTTGAACTACTTAATTGTAAATTCACGTTTTTTTTTTAATTTCTTTTTTGCTGGAAAATTATTATTATTATTATTCAATAATTTGTTTTCTTCGACCTAAGGTCGATACAAATGAGTAACAATACAAGATACAAATATAGTTAAAAAGTAATCATGTGTAGCCATATTAAGCAGCAGAACAAAAAGAAGTAACTTACAATACTGACTATTGACTTTCGTATTTATTGGTTGACGTAAGATTGATATTCTTGAGGCAGAATAGGCAGAACTATACTATTAGGCAGCTAGCAAATGATAAAGGTCCTCTGATATTGACAGGTTACATATAGGACATAGTCTAGCAGGCTCATAAGTAAATTTATATTCTCCAAAACGTATACGTCCCCTGATAGAGCCCAGAAGTCTTAGTTGAACAATAATAGAAGTTATTTAAAAATGTAATCTAAGATGCAGATATGATTGAAAGTGCATATAGCGTTTGAAATGTGGGAAGACTTGGAGCCTACTCGAATGGAGGGTTCTTTCATAGGCGGAAGCCAAAAGTTAATCCGAAAAGTTATTTAGAAAAACATTCATATTTTCAATGAGTGAAGTAGAATCCAAGTCAAGTCACATTTTCTCCGAGTTAAAAATAGCGAACATATTTTTGAGCTGGAGAACCCAGTTATACTTCGGGTTGCAATTAGGTTTCAAGGAGATTGCCCTCAGTTTAAGAAAGCATCTTTTAGGATACCTATTATTAGGCATACTCAACAACCTCGACAACCATCTCAACCATCTCAGCGCTGAAATTAATATATCATAAGCTAACTGTAATCTATCTGTCTCTAAGCGGAGGGCAAAATTCAGCGTGTATCTTGGTGAGCCTAGTATTTTCTTAAAGAAAGGGACTATAAATTCTCGACTGTTATCAAAGTACTTTAATTCCTAGATTTCTATTGCGTAAAAAAGAACACTAAGTGTGAGGCTGCAAATAAGGGTTGTCTTAGTTTTCCAAGTATCAAATTTAGATGCAAATAAAATTTGTGCCCAGAAGAAGTTGTATTTACATGGCCGACCTTTTTGGTATACCATAACTTTTGATTTTGGTTCGTTGACCGCTAACAAATTGCTCATACAGTAGTGGACAGTTAGGTTAATTTTTTCTTGTAAGACAGCCTGAAAGTAAGCGAATGTAACTATGTCATCAGCACAAACAAGTAGGGTAACGTCACATAAGTGATCTATTGAAATTCCATGCATACCGTGATTTCTTAAGTAATCTTCTAGATCATATATGAAAAGTGAAAAAAGGGGAGGACTGAGGATGTCACCTTGTAGCACCCCACAAGTTAGCTTTACGGACGAAGTCAGATACTCGAGAGTGTGAATAGACATAATTTGTGACATTGGTTCACTGAGTCAAAAAACTTTTTGAAGTCTATATAAAAAGCAAAGATTCCTTGCTTTGGGATAGACAAATTGATTTGAACTAAAAAAGTTAGGGTATAAATATGATCAATAAAACTTTTACCAGGTATAAGGCCAGCCTGACTTTCTGGGAGAATTTTTACCTCATTGACCCTAGCAGTCAATCATGCCAAAAGGATCTGAAAGAAGATCTTAGTAATACTATTTATAAGGGCGATTCCCTGGTAATTATGAGGGTCAGATTTATCACCCTTTTTGTGCAAAATAAATGCATGCATTTTGGCCCAGCTATCTGGGACTCTTTCCTTAGAACAGATTTCATTAAAGAGGCGCCCTAAGTACTCTACCTAATTTTCTGGAAGGTTTTTGAAAAATTCATTGAGAATCCCATCCTCGCCCAGCGCCTTATTGCATTTACATTTCAATAAAGAGGCTTTAATTTCACCAATCGAGATATCACAGTCCAATAAGAGACCGTTCATAAACTACCATACCAATTTTGGACTATTACC
>NC_046664.1:57470962-57506054 GCF_010883055.1 Belonocnema kinseyi
GTTGACAATATATGCCTACGTGACCGTGTAGTTCGATAATGAATCAAGAAAAATGAAAATAAGAAAGTGATTCTCGCCGGCCGGAATGGACTTGTTCGTTTTTATGGTTTTGATCATCCATTCACCGAGAAAAACGAAATATTAACACAGTCGAGAAACGTAAATAAAAATACCGTATCTTTATGGGGCCATCCGTCGGAAAATTCAATAACTTCGTTTAAATTTCTTATCGGGGAACGTGCTAATAAAACGCTACCTTGGCTCATAACGTCAAGATAATGTTTAGTAACGTTACATCCACACTGCCCCCCTCCCCCTGTTACTAACTGTAGGTTTCGGCGTGACCCCCCCCCCCCCCTAAAGTGGTAACGTAGTATATGAACCGTCCCTAAAGGGTGTTTGTTTACAATGCACTGTATGCAAAAGGGAGTCTCAATCGGATAAAGAGAAAAAAAAGGTCTTGACATGCATGTATGCTTACATTGTTAGTCAAAGGAGACCGCAATCTAATTGTATTGACCTCTGCCCAAAAATGCTTAGTATTATTACAAGCCGCTTGTGAATTCAGCAGTGCATATTCGTATTGTCTCTTCTTGGGCCTAAGTAACTCCAGAAAAGATCTTTGGATTTCTAGCTGTTTTCCCCCTCCGTATCGACAAAACCCTGCCTTCTAAAGACATTTAAAAGAGATGATGAGGTTGGATTACGCAGAGTTCTCAGAAATGAACATTTCATGTATATAGTCACATTTGCGTTTTTTATTCCAAATTATGTTATTATACAATCAAAATCAGACTATATTTACACATTTTTCAATCTACTTGAAATACGAAATATCAACGCAAACCGGAAGATGGTCAGATGTCCTAGGCAATTGAAGTAATTTAAAATTAGAAATCAGGTCTATTGCGCCAATAGTACACGCAACAGGAACGTTCACAATCATACCCTGAAATACAAAAAAAAGTATAATTTCCTGATAAATCTTTAAAGAATATCTCATTTCATATCATTTGCTCACCACTCTTAAGAATTTTAACAAGAACCTCCAAACTTTCGTTGACTTCTGAGTCCAATGATCTTCGCTTATACAATGCTGCAGAATTCTTTCGGGAAGAAATAACGCTTTCAGGTCATTTAGATTGCCGAAAGGAGCATTATAATCGCCTTCTAAAAACATTGGTAAATCTATAAAACCCGATATAACCTCGGAAAGGTTCTCCTCAAAAGTCTGCTCGAAAAGCTTAGCATCCATAGATGGTTTAAAATAAACATTACCCACAATAAATTGAAATGCCCTCCACCAACATTGAACAAAAGAAAATGTAGGAGAAATTAATAAAATTTAAAAGTTAAGTACAGCTTTGTTTATAAAAATTGCTAAATCCCTACTAGGGCGGCCGACTTTAGCAGAATGTTGTGCATTACTTGCAATAGCGATTTGATCAGGGATCCAAATAGGGGACTTTAAATTCTTTAAAGTTACCCATGTCTTGCACAGAAAGATGATGTCCGAGCTGAGTAAATAATTTGCGATCTCAGAAAAATTCGAAATTCCGTGACTATTCCAGAATCATTGAAATATTCGTGAAGATTTTTCATTTTATTTTAAAAATTCATCTCCTTTCTTTGAAAATTTAACTACTTCGTGGAAAGTCAAACAACTTCGTTGAATAATCATTTCTTTGTTGAAGATTCATAACTTGTTTAAAAAATTTATATCTTTGGTTCAAAATTTAAATATTTCGTTACAAATTAGGATTTTTTTGTAGAAAATGTATCGTCTCCGTTGAAACTTTATACGTTTTTGTGAGAAATTTAACTATTTGATTAAAAATTAGTATTTCTCTTTGTATTTAAATGTGTTCTAATCAGCTAAAATTAATTCATTTTCGGATGATCTAAGGTAGATGAACTGGCGATCGTCAATGCATTAGTTATTGTCAGATGAAACATTATTTTTCGTACAACAAGACTCACTCTTGCCACGTGTGATAGAAAATATGATTTTAGGTAAGTTTAAATATCAGTTATCAAATCAACGTATAGTAATATTATTAATTATAGTATACTTTTCTTGGGTTATTACTTAAATGTTATTGTCGCAATTGAATTTCATCTTTAAATTTTAATCGTGAATAAAAATTGACTTCAATTAAATATTAAGTTTAATGATCGAAATTAAATTTTTCCGTATAAGATTTAACTAGTGAAGCCCATTGTAAAAATTAGAATTGTGTTCTAAATACAATTATAAGCATTTTGAAATTTCAAATTGACTTCAGGTGACTATTACCATTGCATTTACATTACATTATTATTAGTGCATTACATTATTTCCTGAAAATTCAACTTTTTTGGTTGAATAAAATTTAGCACGTTAGTCGAAGTTGAACTAATTTTTTTAAGGTTTATACTTGTAGATGAAAATTCAACTTTACAATAATTTATTAATTATTCATTTTAACTCTTTTTTTTTAAATAGTGCAACAACACCTAAAGTTTTTTGTTGAAAAATGTTTACTTTTTGATTCAATAGAGCGCACTTGAAATGCAATCGAAAGAGCATGTGTAAGTATGAAATATAAATTGCGGGGGGGGGGGCAGAAACGAACCTCTCATAACTGCGATTAATAACATTGTTTATTGTTAGTAAGTGATCTCGCTTTATTTTCATAACAATTGATATAATTGAAAACTCTCAGTGAGCATATTAAATTTCATTAACATTCTTAACTAATCTTTAAAACCAAATAAAACTTTTTACTTTTGTGATAATTTCTTGTACAAAGAGTCATTGTTTTTCAAAGCCTTCTGCAAGTATTACATACCTTGCATAAACATACTTCTTACAACGATTGTTCAAACAATCCGAAAGCAAATTTATTAAATTGGAGACAGACAATACGTCATGTTTATAATTTTACAATATGAACTTATTATTATATGCATGCCTGAGTAAACTTATTTATTGACATCCGTTGGTTAGGTGCTTTGCATTATAAAATTAGGAAATATCTCAACTTATTGAATTATTAAGATTTACAAAGCTTTGGTGGCTCATTTTTTATAAGTCAAATTAAATAAACCAATTTTAATTTCGTAAGACCTCAAATTATCTTTTGTATCAGGAGAAAACCTATACAATAAAATATCCTTCTTCAGACACTCAGTTTCAAACCTATTCAAGCTGATGCTGATTCAACGCAAATCATTTTTCCAAAATCCCTGTGTAGTTGCCATTTTCTATAGAAAATATAAAAAATTACAAGGAAAACAAATTTTGGAAATCGAAAACAAAATCTTAGAAATATAAGGAATTTTCATTTTTTATAAGTTTGACCAATCCGGTGCAAATATTTTATCTTAAGGTCAAACTGTATAACGTTTGCATTTACGCAGTATCACCTTTTTATTGTGTCAATAGATTCAAGAATGTCTTAACATTCTGTCGATTTTTTAAACTTCTAAGTTTTTCATGCTTCTATTTAAATAAGGTTTTTTAAATTGGCATATTCAGTCATATGTAAATTTCTTTAATTGTATCAAGCAGTTAGTTGATTTTTACTATTTCATTATAAAATACCTCGACTAATCAAATTTGTATTTTTTTGTTATGCTTTATTGGGCCACTGTTACCTCATTAAATTTGTAAAATTTCATTGGCAATTAGCTCAGTTTCATCACTTTTGATTTAGAGATACCTTAGAGTATTCTTTACATTTGAAAAAATCTATAGAAATAAAATATTCTTTTTAGGCGCTTAATTTTATATTTGGTCAAGCCGGTTTTTATGCAAGGCAAAGAGTTTTTACGTAAATTGCTAAATAATTACAATTTTCATGAAATATAAGGACAATGTAATCATTTAAATATAAAAAGCGGATATGTTTGAAAATATAGAGCTGTAAATAATGAATTTCGAGACCATTGATTGATTTAATTTAAAGATTCTCGAAAATTCTTATTTCTCGTAACTTTGTCGTAACAATCAGACGGCAATATTTCTAAATTGAAGCAGACTGCGTCTCGTTTTATATTTCACAATACGACCTTCTTACTATTTCAATAGAGTTGTTTATAACTCATTTTAATTCCTATATAAAATTCTAAATAATTACCTTTTTCCAAGCAATAAGTTTTCATGTATCGAATTAGTAACTAGTAATTGGTTAAATAATAATTAGTTAATTTACCACGTTAAGCATTTAAGTTGAAACTGAAAAACTTTTGAGGGATTGAAATGTTTTTAATTGCTATACAAGATTACCGCGAATTTCAAGACATTTAATAAATGTTAAGTCATTTAAAAGTATCTTTTAGAAATTTCAAAGGCATTGAAAAGAATTTTTCTAAATGTACATTAATTCAAGGGAACTTTCCTGGATAAATTTAATTTTTGTATCTTTAAGGGGGTTTTAAAATAATCACTAACTACTTCATAGTTTTCAAATGAATTCATAAAAAGTTAAATAGTTGCTCGGGATTTCAACAGATCGTATCAGATTTAAAATATTTGAATGGATTAAAAAATATTTCCAAAAGTATCAAGGAATTCAAATGAAATTGCTAAAGCTTTTTAAAATGTCAAGGAAAGTTAATGATTTTTGCTGTGCCAAGTTTATTTGCACAGAATGGTTATTTTCCTGTACTTCTATCTGAGATTATATGTAATCCAAAATAAATTATTCCTTTGTAGTTTGTCTACTTTTCACATTAATCTCTTTTAACTTTCAAGTATTTTCAATTCCAGTTATGATAATTCATTGTTTGTAATACAAGTATTTTATGTAATGGATCACCTAAAATCGAAAAAAAATTATTAGTTAATCATTAAAAGCCTAGGATCATTATTTCTAAAGTAAGTACAGGGAAAATAATTATCTGCTGGAACTTAAATTTCATTAAAATGTAGTCTTACTGCATAGAAATTTATGAGGAACAATTTTTCTCACTGCGGTAGATATGTACACAGGACGTAATGGTGATATTTTTGGCTTTCTTGGATGCACCACCGAATTTTGGAGCTTGTAACTTTTTTAATATAATTATAATAATATTTCAACTTCTCAGTTTTAGAAGGATTTTTCATGCCCTTTTTACTTAAAATAAACATTTTTTCAAATAAATATTTGACTTTCAAAATTTAAGATCAATAATAAATTTTCCTTTTTTTTTAAATTTTGGCAATATTTTTTAGGTGCAAGGAAGCTATAGTTTTTCTTCTCAAAGGCCCTTTAAACGATAAACAATTCCAGTTAACACAGCATGGTTAAATAATAAATTCGGAAAAAAGCATTTTTCTCGTATTTTTTATGTAAATATTTCTCCTGAATTGGAGGAACGTTAAAAGTTTACTTTATGATGATACGAGTGCCAATGTAGGATAGATCTTGTAAAAATGATATTATTTTTGGGATTGTAACCTAAGTGCGCTAAAATAAGATTCGTCTATTCAAATCACAAATAAAATTATGCATTCAAAAATAGCAAGAAAACTATAATTATTTGTGACCTTGACCATTGACCACGCCGTACAGGCTAACATAATTTTTACTTTTTGCTGCAATTTTGAGGGAATCTTTGTGGCAAGAACTAGAAATTGTTCAGGTCACACGGAAAAGAGACTACATTTTTGTGTATACGCCCTACAGTGGGAGGAAATACACTTTTTTCGTTCAAAAATGACCAGAGCCTTCAATTTTGGTCAGATTTTAAATTTTTTAAAAACTAAAGTTCATTAAATTCTGAAAATCGTGACGCTCTGAACTTCTGTCTCTTCTACTTGTTTATTAATAATTTTTTCACTCAAATTATGGAAAAACTGAAATTTTGTATATAAAATTTTTTTACGCTATAGTAACTGATTAGATAAACTTTATATTGTCTTGAATGAGTGTTTAGGGACTGGTAGAATACAAATAGTTTGCTCATTAGTCCATTTATTTGTTGTTAAATTTATGAAAAAATTAGAAAATAGTCTTATTATCGTTAAAAAAAATGTTCTGTTTACTATAAACGCTTCATATTAATCCATCGTCTAATCATACTAATCCATCGTGAACATCATATTTCAGGCCAATACTATATGAATTCGCAAAAGAAACCCCAGAAAAAACCAATTCAGTGATATCATCACTTCAAAAAGAAATCGATAAAATGAAGCCCAAAATAATAATGAACGATTCCGGTACTTTGTGATAAAAACTGATATGATGTTGACGATGCTAGACTAAAAAGTTTGCGAGGCTCTTTCTGGAACTTTATCATCAATGAATTGCTACATTTGTCAAGCTACACCTAAAAACATGAATAACTTAGATAGAGTCAAAGACAAAGTTATAGATATAAAGTCATATGATTATTGATTGTCAACACTACATGCTAGGATTCACTTTGTGGAGAATCCTTTACAAATAGCCGATCGACTCGATTTTAAGAGATCGCGAGTAGATACGGATCTATATAAAGATTTGCAAAAGAAGTGCGAAGACTCGAATTTGCAAAGCTTTTCATCAGAAAACTGGACTGGTAATAGATGCAGTAAAACAAGGCTCAGGCACACCCAATGCCGGGAATACCGCAAGAAGTTTTCTTGCAGACCCTGAAAGAACAGAAATTATAGGGATAGACTTGGAGTTAGTGGAAAGATTTGCATACATTCTGAATAAATTAGCGAGTGCAGAGCCAACTGACTTGGAAACATTTGAAATTTATACTATGGAAACCGCAAAACTGTACGTACGTTTGTACCCTTCGTACTACATGCCTGTAACTGTCCATAAGATATTATTGAATGGAGCTGATGTTATGAAACATTTTACATCACTAATTGGACAGTTTTCCGAAGAAGCAGGTGAAGCTCGGAATAAAGACTACAGGAATATTCGAGAGTTCAATTCACGCAAGTTTTCTCGTGTTGCTACTAACACTAATTTAGCACACAAACTGTTATTGAGTTCGGATCCATGTATCAGTTACGAAAGAAGAAATATTTCAAAATTCTGAAATTTATGAAAAAGTATTGTTTTTCTGCATTCATTGCCAATGCCGTTTTTCTGATATGAATCTCTGCAAACTTAGGGGTTTGCCTATCACGTCAGTGGGTTATTGTCAAAAGATTTTATATTTAGTGAATCTTCGCATGTGGTGTTGTGATTTATTCTCAATCTATTGCGATTTAAACACCGAATTTTTCCAAGTAAAACTGCCAATATTTCAAACTGTTTTATCTAAATTGTTTATAAGTTTTTAAGTTGTTATATTTTACTAAATATTATAAAAGATACATTTTTCAGGAATATCAGTAGCCATTCTAGCGATTTAAGCAAATTGAAATTGGATAAAAAATTAAATTTGAATATTTTATTACGAGAATTATTTGTAACAATTGTTATTGTTAACTTTTCTAATATTTTTGTGACAAGCAGTCATTCATCCAACAGCAAAAAACATTTCCAGTCCAAAAACAACAAAATTTCTGTGGGAAAAGGCCAAAATTTTGAATTTGTTTATCTAATTTGTTTATAAAAATTTAGATTGTTATATTTAATCAAATATTATTAAATATTCATTATTTTAAGAAATGCCTTAAGCCGTTCTGCCGATTGAAGGAAATTATAATTGATAAAAATCTTAAATTTAATATTTTGCTAAAAGAATTGTTTATAACAATGGTTATTATAAACTTTTAAATTATTCTTGTAATTATGTATCATTCCTATATTAATATGAAGCACTTTTTGTAACCAGAAAATTTTTTTTACCAATAATAAGACTATTTTCTAATTTGTTCATAAACTTTGTTTATAACAAATGAATGGTAAAAAGTTGAGAGCGTAGAGTTCTTTAGAATTTAAATTGACATTTTGAACGAAAAAAGTGCATTTCCTTCTAAGGTGCGCACCACTGTCTACAATATTCATAGGGTAAGAGTTACATAAGAGGATCGGGGTACAAACACGGAACGTCAGACACTCAAACAGAACTGCTTTTGAAATCAAAATCGGGTTCCAACTGGAAAATCCTGCTTTTTTAAATAATTGATAAAAGGGATTACTTTTATCAACTTTTCTAACTTAAAGTATATTAACCGTCTAAGGAGTAGTTAAGGAATAATTTCTAACTAATAATCTTTAATTTTGACATCCCCATTCTATGGTATATAACGCGCGTATTTATTGAATTCAAGGAATTCATAGAAATTCAGGAATTCTTAGAATTCACAGAATCAGAGAATTCATTCAATTTACGTAATCCACGGAATTAAAAAACTTAGGGAATTCATGAAATTCACGTAATTAATGAAATTGAAGGAATCGTAAGAATTCCGGGAAATTAAGAGATTTACGTAATTCGGAGAATTCACAGAATTTATGGACTTCACGGAATTTAAGGAATTCGATAATTTATTGAGTTAGATCATTCTTGAATTTGATCATTTATAGAATTCGATAATTTATTGATTTCACGGAACCCATTGAATTCATGTAATTCATGATACACACGGAATTCATGAAAATTGCACAAATTATGGAGTTCAAGGAATTCAAGCAATTCACGGAATTAAAATAATTCGTTAAATTCCAGAGAATCTTTAAATTTAGGAAAATAAAAGAATACCCGAAATTCAATGAGTTACTCAAATTCAATGAGTTACTGAACTTCAATGAGTTACTAAAATTAAAGGAAATCACGAAATTCGCGGAATGTGTGGAATATATGGCCTTCCAAAAATTCCTTGAATTCCACAAATTTCGTGATCCCTGAAATCCCTTGAATTCCGCAAATTCCTGGAACTCCCCCAATTCTTTGAATTCCTTAAATTCTTTGAATTCCTCAAATTTCTTGAATTCCACAAATTCCCCGAAGTCTATAAATTCTATATATATTTCGCGAATTTGGTAAATTCTATAAATCCCAAGAATTTCCTAAATTCCGTTAGTTACGTGAATTCCTTAAATTCCGCGAATTTCATGAATTCCGCAAAATTCCATAAACTTGATGAATTCCTTAACTTCCATTAATTTGGTGAATTCCATAAATTATGCGAGTTTCTTAAATTCCACGAATTCTGCGTGTTTCGTGATTTTTGTGAATTTCATGAATTCGATAGTATTTGTGAATTTCTTCATTACCATACATTCGGTCAATTCTGCAAATTTCATGAATTTCGTAAATTTGATTAATTTCGCAAATTTCATGAATTTAGGGAATTCCTTGAATTTCTTAAATTTCATGTATACCGCAAATTCCACGAAGACCTTCAACTCTATTTATACCGCGAAATCCGAAAACTCCATAAATCCCATCAATTCCGTAAATTCATTAAATTCCGTCAATTTTATGAATTCCTTAAATTCCGCGAATTCCTTAAATTCTGTAAGTTCCGCGAATTTCGTAAATTTGCTCAATTCGTTCATTTTCATGAAATCTTAGAATTACGTTAATTACGTGAATTCAGCGAATTGCGTGAATTCCGTGATTACAGTTAATTCCTCGAAGTCCTCGAATACCGTGAATTCTATGAATACTGTGAATTTCGTGAATTTCAGAAATTAATAGCATTCCATGAATTACATATTTAACCGCATTGCATGAATTCCCTAAATTTCATAATTTTTACAAATTTCTTTTGTTCCATGAATTCTGTGAATTCCCTGATTTTTATGAATTACTTGTATTCTATGAATTCTTCGAAATACATGAATTCCACGTATTCCATGAATTCCTTAAATTCAATAAATGTCATGAAATCCATCAATTGTTCAGTTCCTTAAATTCCATGAATTCTACAAATTCCGTGACTTCTGTGAATTTCGTAAATTCCGCGAATTTTATAGATTTGATGAAATCCTCCAATGCCATGAATGCCATAAATTTCGCAAATTCCTTTAGTTCCATGATTTTCGCAAATTCCGTAATTTTACTAAATTCCTAGAATTCCATAAATTCTGTGAATACAATAAATTACCTGACTTTTTGAATTTCGTAAATGTTGCGCATTCCGTGATTTTTGTGAATTTCATGAATGCCATAGATTTCGTCAATTCCTTTTTTCTCATAAATTCTGTAAATTCCGTGAATGTGATGAATTCTGTGAATTTCATTAATTGTTTAAATAACTAATAATTATTCATTACCCCTGTTCATAGGGAAGGTGGAATAAAGCATCGATTTTTCAAATCTTTCACACCATGGCACTCAATATTCAGTATTTTCTTACATCAGAACGTATACTGTATATTATTTAAATAGTAATAATTTGCTTGAAAAACTGAAATATGCTATAATAATGCATAGTCCTGAACATTCTTTAATTATGTCAATATTATCGGAAAAAAATATCTTATGACGATTTTAAAGAGAAAAAAATGTGTAAACAAATGAAAATTGTTTCATCAATGACCGAATACTATAAACGAGTACTACAAGACTTGACATTCTGCGATTTGTATAATTTATAAAGAAAGATAATAACGTTTCGTGATTTACTGTTAGAGAAAAATTGTATGCACAAATAACAGTTGCTTAAACAATTTAAATTTATTTAAAACGTAATTAGAAATTTTTCACTTATCAATTAAATATCATTAACGTTGAAACGATTCCCCGAAATACCACATTCGGCATGAACTTCATACAAAATTGCTATTTTGCGCTTTTTGGGACAATTTTCGAGCACAATAAAAAGGGTATTGCCAATGTCAAAATAAAAGGTTATTTGAGTGGAACTTATTATTTGCATTCTCCTTGAGAGTATGATTTTAACATTAACATTAATTCAGAAAATGTTTATAGCAAGTACTTTTTTCCATTTTTTTTTTACTCGAGCTTTTTCTATTTGAAACAACATGTTAATTTCAAAATCCTAGGGACACAGGTGAACGACGAAACTGTTTCTTATTCCGGAAAGCAAACAAATTGGGGGGGGGGATTCATCACAAAAAATCGAAAGTTGAATTTTCACATGTATGAATTTGTACCACTCTAATGTGAAATTACTGTTTTCAATCTTTTATGCTAATATCCCCTAAATTTGATTTGCCAAAATTCACTGTAATATCTCTTTGTGTCAATATTCCGTGATCAAAAATTGGGATAGTAAAAGAGTTTTATTATAAACTAAAATTTACAACAAAATTTGGAAAGTTTTGTTGAGTTTGAAATTCCCGCCGAAATTTGTTTAAAAAAATCGTACACTTTGAAAATGATTGAATAAAGTTCAAGCATTTTTTTAGATTATTCCAAGCGATAGAAACACAAAATATTCTTGTATACGTCTAGAATAAAATACGTTGTTCTAAATGCAAATTTTGGCTTAATTTTCTCTATTCTGGAGCCGAAAGTAAATAATATATTTGCAAATTATGCCTCTAGATGTAATTTTGAGTTTTTTTTGTACTCTGTGGTGCGTTTATATACTCCGCCCGGTCCGTTTCTATACCCAAAAGTAGGATTTTTTTAAAAATTGGGAAAAATAAACAATTTTATAAATAAACATATTTTCTTCATTTTATAGTCAAAAGCAAAACCAGCTGTGTATAATAAGGTGCTTCAAATTATTTAAAAGTACACACATTTGGCATCAGAAGGAAAGAAATTTAAGGGATACCGTCTATGTACCATTTACTCGAATCTTTGTCATCCCAGTCAACATCATTATGTATATATTTTTTGCGTCGTATTCCACAATCTTTGG
Source organism: Belonocnema kinseyi (assembly GCF_010883055.1). Classification (NCBI taxonomy): domain Eukaryota; kingdom Metazoa; phylum Arthropoda; class Insecta; order Hymenoptera; family Cynipidae; genus Belonocnema; species Belonocnema kinseyi. The sequence goes on from NC_046664.1 coordinate 57,482,664, forward strand.
TAAAAGATTTTTTGTCTTGCTTTATTTTATAAGTTCCACGTGATTTTGCCACGGTGTGATTATAGCAGTTAGTAAATAGAATGTTCCATAATGTTGATATTGATTTCTTTTTTTCTGTAAGAGTGAGATAGAAGTTTTTTGTGATGAAAGGGAAGGCGTAGTGGTGGAAATGAAACATCTGGCCAATGAGTGAAAATCATCAAATGTCTCAATTTAAAATTTGAGGTATAAATAGCCGCGATTATCTACAAAATTTCTCTTTCGTCGTTCGAGAAATCAACGTGGAAGAAATGAAGATCAGTAACTGCTTTCTGGCTCTTACCTTTGCGGTTTATCTCGGTTTGGGTGGTAAGTATAAAAAACCGACAGAATTCCCCAAAATATTTTTGAACTCGCTACTTTCTCTCAACGGTGTTTTTTCCAAGTCTTAATTATAAATTTTTTCATAGCAACATTTAAATTCCGGAATTCACGTTGTGCTTGAAAGGGTTTTTGGATTTCCCCGCCCGGAATTGTAGATTCTCCTGTTTTATATGTTGCCCTTTTGCATATAAGATTTATTTTAATCACCAAACCCAATACATCCTTTAAGCCCTTTTTGAAGTGAGGCCCTTTATTCAAACAAATTTCCGAATTTTACTTAAAAAGACTAAGACAATTTTTCTGTATTGGATTTTTAAAAATATTTCCTAACATTTTTTTATTCTATTCTGAACAGATAAGTCACTTGCTGGGCCCTTTTTGAAAAAGGCCATTTTAGTTACTTGTACAAGTTAAAAGAACTCATTAAATCTACAACAATTGTATCAAGTTTTTGCATTAACGAATTGTAAGAATTATTTGAAAAAAAATTAAATTAAAAAAAACTTTTGTTAGCCTTTTGCAGTATAATTCATGGTTTTTTTTAGATAAAGGGCCTTACCTGGAAAAGGAATTTTCCCAAAAAATTTAAAATAATCCTATAAAAGGGCCTTATATCGAAAAGGGACAGATGAAATATTTTATTATTGAGCTTAAAATGTTTTCAGAAAGTCAGCGCAACATACACAATAAGAAAATCAAAACTGCCATAAAAAATCCAAAACTCCTCTTAAGCACACCGTTGATTGACATGTCAGTAGAAGGCAAATTGTAAAGTAATTTTTGTACGGCATTTTTTTACCAAATAAGAATGACTAAAGTTTAAATTTTCCGAAAAGAATCAAACTATCGAAAATGTTTATTCTCGAAATTTTATATTTCCCAATTTCCATATTTCGGATAAAAGTAAGTGGCCAAATTTTCACATTCCCCCCCAAAAATAGAATTTAGCAGTACACTTGGTACAAACTTCATACAAAAAAAGGTTTTAATTACAGAAAACGAACACTAAATTTTCTTTTTGTGTGTGAATTCGGAAATTTTTCAAATTTACTATTTTCCTGAATTTAGATCACGAATTTGATTTCAACAAAAATATTGCTTATTTGGGACATAAAATATTTTTATAACATTATTTTCCCTAACTTAGAACTGTTTTTGGAACGCCCAAAGAACGTTTTAAGGTAAAATTAAAGAAATTTAAATGATTTTACAATCAAATTTAAAATTCTACTAAACGTCCAATAAACAAATTAATTTTCAGACTTCCTCAAATTAAAATCAAAATTCCAAAGAATAAATTTGGATAGTCATTAAAAAAAGTTCCTATTGAAATTTAATATAAGATAACGAAATATTCCTGAAAAATAAAAGAAAATAATTTTCCTTTTCGGGCTTTCCTCTTTTCCAGTTTTGTCCAAAGAAGAAAATTATTTTCTTTTTTCGGAAATTTTTAAATCTTTTCTTAAATTTCAATAGGAATATTTTATTTTTGTCCAAATTTGGTCGGTGGATTCTTGGTTTTATTTCTAGAAATTCTGCACATTAGTTTTAGGGTTCGTATAATAACGTTTTTAAATCCTGTGCTCCCTGGGCTCTTATATTATTATTTTTTGCTTTGCATAATTAAACGTCTTGTAACATTTTGTAGATTGTTCATCATGGGAAAGAGGAGCCGGGCCATATGATCCTACTCCAATACCATCAGCTCCCACATGGGAAACTTTGGAAGTAGATGGCAACTACATACAAATTAGAAGAAATTGGGCTGGAAAAAATATCGGTATTAGGCTTTTGGGACAAGACGAACGTCCTGTCAGAATTTTTCCTGGTACTAATTTTCGCGTAATTCTTAGAAACTATGATTTGCACTTTATTGTGCAAATACTTCGTACTACTAGAGAATGGGTTGCAGTTTCCCTCATGAGTCCACATTACGAAAGTGCAAAAGTACCACTTGCGATAGACCGATATGAGTAAATTTTTATTCTTCAGATCGCTGATTTCCAAACTTAAAAAAATGATTAGTAGATTCTAAACTTTCCATCTGAGCAATCTATTACATTGCCCAGGAAAAAACTCTATGTATCCTTGATATCGTACAAAAATTTCTTTTTAAATATTGATGGTAGCGATCTGAAAGATGAACTTCAAGTATCTAAAGAATCTGATGTAAAGAAACATGTAATTTTCTTGAATAAAATCAAATATTTCACTAAAAGTTAATTTGGCTTATAGTATCATTTACTCAATATTAGGTGTGTTCAAAAGCGAATGTAAACTCTTACTGGAGTTCTAATTTTCGTTTATCTTACTGTTTACGGAATGAAAAAAAATCTCGAAACTGTTGATCTCAATATCGGAAACTCTGAGCAAAATTGGACAAATTTCTGGCGATATATTATAAACAAAAAATGTCTGAAATTAAAAGACAATATACCATACGTTTGAAAAAAATAACTCTACGTTTTGTATTTACAACTAGAGCTTTAGCAGAGATAACGCTCGTTTATTGACATTAATATTATTCAAACCATCCGTATAGTATAAGATTTTTTCTTAAGAAATTCTTTTTCATTTCATGACAAATATTTCATGGAACAAACTCCCACGGATTTTTTGTCCAGTAAATTTGACAGGGAAACAAAGCATACGTCAGTTTCGACATCCCTTTTGATTTCAAATAAAATTTTTTTGTTATTGCATGGGAATGATTTTTATTGGTTTTGATCTTGTTACTTTTGCAATTTAGATTAAAATCATTAATTTATAAAAGCATGACAAAATTTCAAAAATTAATCATGTCACCTCTTAGTTTTATGATCCTAATTTAAAAACATTTTCACTCTTAAAAAAGTTTGGAACAACTCTTTTAATGATAGATTTAAAACCCCCTTACATACGGCATTAATTCATTCAGTAGACAATTATCTTATTATTTATCAACTAGATATTAGACATTAAAATAAGAAAAAGAAGCTCGAGCAACTACCACCTTCTATGTCAATGTAAGCTTGGATCAACTATTAAATAAAGAATATCGGGAAAAAAATCTTGAACTATAAAACTTCATTTCTTATATTTCCTTTACCTTTTGTCCTTTTACGGGCCAGTTAAAATACCAACCGTTTGTATTGGAGTTTACCAATTTTGAAGAAGGAAATCCATCTCAGAGCATTTACCACCCCAAACAATTTGGAATACCAGCCCGCTTGGTCGGATATCTTGTCCTTCCTGGTGATTACCCCCCCCCCCCTCCCATGGTCATTTACCAAACTCTTTTCCATCGAACAATTCTCATTCTATCTCATGAGATAGATTCTTCATAATTCTTTATATTATTTTTCTTAAGGCCATCTGATGAGTGGTTACGTGAACAGATTCCTATCTTAGACATTTTTTTTATTTCCTAACTTATTTTTACATGAAGCGCCACACCGAGTTGAAAATTTAGAATAATAAATAAGAAGCACGAAGAAAGGTGGGTCTGATCCTCGATTTGTATGATTATGAAAAAAGTTGTTTTTTTTTGTAAATAATTGTATTTTTATTTTGCATCATTACTAAAATTTAGGACCAGACCCAGTTCGAAAATAAAAAAAAAGTTCAATCTCTTAACACGACATTTAATACTACATGATGTTTAATAATTTTCATGTTCCGTCTAATTTCTCTGATTAAAAATTTTTAATTTTACTTTTAAGCACGTAATTCCAAAAAAGTTCAATTTTTTAGGTCTTGAAAATAAATTTGTTTAGATCTTTAATGATATCAATGAGGAATTTTAATGAATTTCCTAGGATCCTAATGGACTCTATCATATCTCAAATATTTTAAAATATTTTACATATTTCTGAAATATATTAGGCTCTTTCAAAGGACTCTAAGGTAATTTAAAGGGAAAAAAGAAATTCTTGAGGAATTTATGAGGGTTTCAATGACGTTCGGAGATTTAAAAAAATTGCATGTGGTTTCCAAGAATTCCAGGGGACTTTATATTATTTTAATGGAATCAAAAGAACTTATTCATGAAAGAGCCAATAATTTGAAGATTCGAGTTACGGTAGACAAAAGTTAATATTTCTAAAATTACATGTATTGTTTATAATTTGTTTGGAATTTATAGATTCAAGTTATTATAAGTTTTTGGTTTCTAAATCAAGTAAATGTGTCGAATTTGAATTTCAATAACCTTATTAATTTCTGAAATTTTTTAATGGAGTTAAGTAAAAGCACGTTTCACCTACTCTAATTGTTCAATGACGTCTCATGTTTGTATTTACAAGCAAATATTTTTAAGCGTTTCATCAAATTCTTTCTAAATTTTAATATTCTACGCACAGTGGGGTATTTAATGCGTCATTATTTATTTAAAAGAATGATCCTCAATGCGTATTACAAAATAATAAAATAACAAAACAAAAAAATACACAAGAAAAATAAATACATGATAGCTGAATGAAAAAAAAAAGATTTTGAAATGTTTACAATTAATTCCCTGATTGTTAAAAAACATATAATTGAAAATAAATGAATCAAGAAGCTTTTTCATACACACTTTTATTTACAAAACAAGTACTGCTCAGTATCTAAAAAATGTATCATTGTAGTATTTATTTTTAAAAATGTGGTCATTGCACTTATAGTTTAGAGCTTGATTCTAACAGTATTAGAAATATGAGATATCACTTTTTATATGAAAACTGACATTCAAATTTTTTTAATTTCCTGAATGTTTCGGTCATTTATGTTAAGTTGCAATAAATTACCGCTAAAGTAGCAGGAACTTAACAGAAATGTCAGAAGACTTTTCACTAAACCCAAAAGTCGACGTGGCTCATATACACGAATGGTAAGAATTAAAGGAAAAAAAAAATTTCCGAATTTTTAGTGATTTTTCAAAATGCTGTAGCTCAGTGAAAAATGGTCATATCAAGCGACCATTTTGTTTATTCAGCTTGACTTTGCTTTTTTTAAACTTCGATAAGACTATTTTGTATTAAGATATCGAACATTAAAGAAAAAAGGATCTTTTTGTCTTTGATCAACGACACCTTAACAACCAATATTCTCATAGAAAAAGACATATATTTAAAAAAAAACAGGAAAAAAGGGTAATTTATGGTTTTTCAGAACGCTAACGGCTGGATTTCAAATCTTCAAGAAATTACTAATGTTGAATGTGCCTTTTACAGTTCAGTGACCTCTAAAAACCCTGCGAAGTTATATTTCGATCTAACAAACGGTTTTTTTGTTGCAAAAGGTCAAACTTTTGAAGAAATTAAAGGGTCATTTCCTTTGCGCTGGAAAATGTCCTAATCATGGCTAAAATAAAAATAAAATTTCGAGCTTTTCTCCTATTTTTTTGCACATACCGCTGAAATTTACAATGAAAAGGAATTTTGGTCAGAAAAATTTATTTTCGGAATTTGAAATTTTTTCTTTAAAAGCCTTCCAAAGCTTGAAAACAAATTGATTTTCACTGCCGCCGGCATTAGCATAATCCAAAGCGTACTATGTGGAGGTTGCACGGTCGGATTAAGGCTTCTTTGTGTGTGTGTGGGTGTATTTGTGTGTGAATAGAACTCTGTAAGTGTGTGATTGTAGGATTCTGTCTAACTGTTTGTCTAATGTTTTTGACCAATAATTTTAAATTTAATAAAAATTAAAGTTGATGATCCAAATTGCGTTTCGACACAGATTCATATCTGTATAGGGCACAAATCTCTGCTCAATTTTTGTGCGAACTTAACACCTAAAAAACAGTTTTTTCAAAACTACCCTTTTTCTTAATTGAAAATTTTTTTCTTTTTATTTCGTTTTGAGTTTTTACCATGCCAAGGCTCGACTTACGTTTTCCTAATTTTACAGAAGGAAGAGAAGCACATAAATGATTAGTTTGAACTAACTGAAATTGTTTAAATAACTGCCAAATATGTTAAGCAGCTTATATTGTATATCATTTATCCCGAAAATTATATTTCTTCAAGATTTAAAGGCGAAAAAATTTTACAGAAAAAAATAATTTTTTGAAAAATTAAAAATTACTTAAGAAATTCTTTAAAACATATTGAATACATTTGGTTTAAATTGGCAAAGCCTCGATAGTTGTCTTGTAATAAATCATATGTCACGTGAATACGTGAATTGAAAAAAAATGTACCTTTTTGAGCATTCTTCACAATGCCCTGACCAATGTCCACTAGTATACCTATATAGATCACGAAAAATTGAAGAAAACTTTGGGAATTTTTTGTGACAAAAATACTCAATGCTTCGATCTCAAATTCGAACTGATATTAATTGACGTTTCATTGCAATGAAAAAAATGATTTTCAGTGCAAAATGTTAATAAAAAATCCGCCATGACACGCTAAATTTGACAAATTTTTTTCCCTCTGATTTTATGGGCAACGCCATCCGTGCTGTGCCTCTCTGAAACATTGCAATCGGTTTTTGTTGTTATTTTTGGGAATTTTTTGTAACAAAACTTTCATTGCAATAAAAAAATTGTTTTTAGTGCAAAATGTTAATAAAAAATCCGCCATGACGCGCTGAATTTGACAAATTTTTTTTTCCCTCTGATTTTATGGGTAACGCCATCAGTCCTGTGCCTCCCTGAAACATTTCAATTGGTTTTTGTTGTTATTTTCAGATGTATACCTCGCCCATAAACTCGGAAAATCGAAAAAAACTGATTTCAAGATAAACGCGTTTATGTCAGAGCGCGAACCTGACTACCTGTTCCGCGCACTGAAGGACGTAAGGAAAATAGCTATAGCAGCTGAACCGCTCCGAACTTCGGTCTAAAATTTTAACAGAGTACTCTTGAAATATTAAACTTTCAATTGGCACAATGAAAAAAGTCGATTTTTTCATCAATCTAAATAGGGATACGCCCTTAATTCTACATTAAAAAATATTCCAGGTATAGCGATTGAAACTCCCTTATAAGATCTCTATAATCCTCTTTCTTTTTATTCTCCTTGTCTATGTTATTTTCTTTAAATGTGGCTAAAAATTTCGATAACGAACATGGTTTATTTCTTGAATTTAAGGAGAACGATATCAGGCATCCGGTGGGCAACAGAAACGATATGCTTGAATGGAAATGATACGTGGTTAAGTTTTTTCGCATTTTTCTCTACACTGATACTGAAGTCCGGACTATTTTAGAAAGTGGGTTCCCTCCATTTGTGACTATATGTGCTGTCTCCAGAATAATCCAGTTGTAGATACATTCAAGATGCAGCATTCCACGAGTACCTTGACGGCGTTAGATGTAGAGTTGCGGAACACAAGACTCAAGGTGCACGCTTTTGTTTATGTGCATAACCTTTCATGAGCTGATATTAAGGGATCTGAGCTCCTTCGTCGTCGATGGAACCACTCTAAATGAATAGAGAACTGAATAGATAACTCTCTGCAGAGAGGCAAGGTGGCGTATAGCGCTTCTGTCGACGATCTCAGGGTCTTTGGGGATGCCATTAAGCTTTCCTCGCTTCAAATAAACCATGGCAAATTTTTCTAACCTAAACTCCATTCCAAGCTCCCAAGCGTATTCGTCGACAAACCCTAGTATCAATATTGCTATGCATTTCACTATGGGCGGATGAACCTTTAAGCTTTCCAACAGAAAAATGATCATTCTATGGTAGGTTAAATCAAAAACTTTACGGTAATCAATTCAAGCTGCCGATTGGTAGCGCTAACACGATGCTGCGTCTTTGCAGACACATCTATTGATGAGCAAGTTATACCGAGATCCTGCTACGCCTTTCTTTAAGCCACGTTGTTCGTACATTTCTTGCGACACACGTCTAATCATACAATACTATCATTTAGAACAGCTATGGAAATCTTTATCAGTGTGTTCAGACAAGGGATTGGCCTGTGATCCTTTGAATCAGCTAAGTTGCCCATCTTTGGCAGGGGTACTATCCACCCTTCAAGCAACCACTCCGGAATAAGTCCTCCTGACTTCAGATATGAGGTAAACTGGATATTGATAGGTGCACATTTTCTTCAAGTCTTATTAGGACAGTACCCAGCTTCTTGACGCTATTTATGTTCCGTGAGTCTTTCTAAGTGGATGCTGGACTACGTAGACTTCTCACCAAAATGCTTCGACCTTCTATAATCTGGGTGGATAGTCGGCAGTAACTGGAGGATTCTGAAACGCTCGAGACGCGTCAAAGAAAAACTGGTTTTTTTCCTCTGAACCACCTCTACCTCTGATAGCAGATCCGTAGTTTGGTCCCGAACTGTCGATCCTTGACAGTGAAATTCCTGCCATAAGTTATGTATACGCTGAATGTTAAACACTAAATTAGGTAAGCGTACTCTTTTCCCCAGCCTTTCTGAATAAGGTGCATGTGAAGGTTCACATGTTGGAAAAATTGAATGAGAAGCACGAGATACGTGATGAGAACGCGTTTATTAAAGCCAAAGAAGCTTTAACAAAAAACAATTCACAATTATAAAATTAAAGTTGTCAATGCTTTGGACCTTAGTTTTATAAAGTCTACTCATAAATGCGTTGGAAGTAAAAGGCCTAGAGCGAAGCGCGAGATGAATTAATTTTTGAGCGCGAAGCGCGAGAGTCAACAGATGTGCTCTGGGCTAGCTCAAACTTGCGAATGGAGCGAGCTGTGCACGCTAAGAATGTCCCCGTGCAGCAGGCGGATTTTTTTAATTAGCATGCAAAGCCTAAAGAAATTTATGTATTCACATCAAACAATTAGATACTCTTCAGAACTAAATTATCAAAATTCTTAAGTATTCAAATTATTCATTTTTTACTAATCTTTAGTGACTCAATTTCGTACTTAATCAAGTTAATGCTCATTCAAGGTAAATCATTTTTATAAAGTTTGTTTAAAATTTGAAATTTTTTATAGATAATAAGGAAAATACACAACTGAGTAGAATTTTGAAAATCTAAAGCAGAACTTTGTTGAAAATTAGTACCTGAGGATCCTGAATATACATAATTTTTTAAATGTTGATCCATATTGATTTCATATGGAGTAATTATATTTTTAAGATTGTTAACAATTCTTATGTTTCTCAACTTTGTGGAAACAATCAGAATGCGACAATCAGAAGACTAAAAAATATTAGGTAGTTTAACAATTTCTCAATATGACCTTCTAATAACAGTATACTTATGAATGTAAAGATTAAACTCCCAGAAATCGTGACCCTAGTTGAAGTAATCTTGACACCGATTTTCCTAATTTTTATTTCCTAATTTGATACCTTAATATTTAAATTTCTTTTTAGCCTACTAATTGTATTGTAATTTAGATATGGTTTTGAAAATAAGAGTATACAAATGTTTGTCTAATTAAAAAATGTACAAAAATTTAATTCGACCAAACAAATGTTTTTTTTCAAGAAAGAGAAACTATGAAATATAAAAATATTTCCGTACAGTTTCATCAAAGTCCATTCATTTTTTTTGCCTTTATTTGAATTTAAATCTAATCACATTGAGAAAGAGGTATTCTACCGTTATGATCTTAAATTTCAAATTTTGATACTTTAATCTCTAGATATTTCTCCATATAATCTATATCCTCATTTTCAAATTCTGGATTATTGAACTTAATATCCAGATAATACAGCCAGGCCTACCAAGAAATTTGAAGCATTTTCAAATATTTCACGGAATTTCAGAGAATTTCAGCAGATTTGAGGGATTTTATAGTGCTTCCAATTATTATAAAGAATTTACGGGATCTTAGAATATTTAAAAGACAGTAATCTATTTAAACAGATCCTGAAGAACTTAAAGAGATTTCAAAGACTGTTGTAGGATTTAAATGAATTTCAAGGAATTTCCTGCGATTAAAATAATTTCTTGAATCTTCGAATGTTTCAAAATGTTTTAGGGATTTAAATACGTTTTTTGGTACTTGAATGAAAAAGTAAATTTCAATTTATATTCAATATATTTTTCTTGATTTCAGATGATTTTTATTTTTTTTTTAATTTTTACAACTTCAGGGAATATGTAGAAATTTACAAAATTTTCAAGTATGTAAAAGATTTTAAGTTATTAATAAAGATATTAAAGAATTTCGAAAGATTTTAAGCTCGATATTCAGGCATTTCTAGAGAATGTAGACAAACGGGAATTGATAGTTTTTTAAAGGGACCTAATTGAATAAGTGATTTTGTTTAATTTACTCTGAAAGCATTAACAATTTTTTTGGTGTATTTTAATTAACTTTTACGATTTTCGAAAATTTCAATGAATTTTAAGGAATTTCCAACAATTTCTAGAATACCTTAAGGGCATGTGACACTTGTCCGATTTAAATAATAAATTTATTAATACTACTACATTTTAACTGACTCCAAAAAAAATTGAAAATGTTCAGTTCTATATCTTGTTTTGTTTGGATGTGGTTTGATAAAAACGTGTCGGTAAAGTAGCAATCAAATAAATTTCAAATGAAAAACTTGTAAAGGATTTTGAAGATAATAGTTCGATGGAATTAGAAAAAATTTCATAAGATTTAAGGGATTCCTACTGAACTATAAGTGGTAAGTTTTAATTTTTTCATTTTCAATACATTTTCAAATAATAATTATCGAAGTATCGAAGATTCCAAAAAAATTGAAAAGGGGTTAAAAAATTTGTAACATAGTTGAGCAATTTTAGCAGATTTGAAATATTTATATTGATATAAAAATAGTTCCAACGATATCAAGAAATTTGAATTAAATTTAAAACGATTATTAAAATAACAAAGGAAGTTAAAGAGTTTTTCGAAGACAATTTTATTTGCGCAAAATCGCTACTTTTCTACACTTTTTTATAATATTATAAGTCGTCCAAAATAAATCTACCTTTTGTAGTTTCTCTCTAAAGGATTGAAAACACTATAGACGTTTACTTGTAGTACTCACAAAGACAAACAATTAACCCTTGGGTGTCTTATCGATAGGAAACATAATATAATATTTATAACATTATCAAATTAAGAAGAAACAAGAAAATGCGAATGTTAAACCAAACCTACGAGACTATCTTAACAGCTTTTGGAATTTTCTTGAAAAATTGAAAATTAAAATTTTGATCTCACAAAAAAAGAATGAAAAATCAATAATTCCATTTTTCTGTCATAATATACAAGATACGAATAAAGATTAATAGACAAAAATTGTGTCCCCAAAAAAGATCTAAAAATCGGTTTGGAATTACATTTTGAATTTGACGCACAGTTTTTGTTTTATTCTTAAAAAACAATAATAAAATTAGAAGAATCAAATTCTTGTACAAAAGACGCGAGCTACGAAAAAATAAATAGACAAAAGTTGTTCACCAAAAAAGATTTACAAATTTTTGGACGAAAAGCTGCAACATACAGTACAATTCCCTTTACAAAAATTAATTTTAAATTCGACCTGTGTTGTCGATGACTTGACCTGCAATTTTAAAAATCTTGTGCAAAAATGTGAAAGAAAAGCGCGAGATCCAACAGGTGCTTGGTTTTAGAAAAACTGAAATACGTTTTTAATTATTTTTTATCAGTAATGTATAATTAATACTTGGTATACGTGGTGTGAAAAATAGCGTCAAGTTGGGCTGAATTTTAAATTGTTTAAATTTTCATAATATTTCAACAATTTATCATAAGTTACTATAAATTACCGCCGAAGTAATTAAAAAATTCCTGAAATTTCAGGGCTTTTTTTCATTGAACTTTTAAGTCATTGTTTGTATAAGTTTGTGTAAGTATATCAATATGTGCGTACAGTTTGATAGAAGATTCATGAAAAACCTACCGTTGTTGATCCAACGTTATCTCTGTCAAGGTTTCAAAGATTAAAGAATTCTTCCTGTAATTTAGCCTTTTAAAATAGTACAAAAAACGGAAATCATAAAAAATAAATCATTATCGACATTTTATATAAATTACATAATAATAAATATAAAAAATAATAAGGATAGAAATAAAATAAAATTTGAAAGATAGCGAAAGCTTCCATATAATAATCCTCAAATGCATTCATTTAGTGTATCTACATCGAAGCTGTTATAAATTATTAACCTTTGAAGGTGTACAATATTCAAAACTGTTTTATTTTCTTTGTTCAAAATTATAGTGTATGTACTTATGTACAATAATCTTTTTTTTTTATAAGATAATCTATCTTTCTGATAACTTTACATGCTATTTGATTCTTCATGATATACTTTTTATTAATTGATATTATATTTAAGATTTCTATGATTTTAAATTAAAATTATAGTTTTAAATGAACAAATCTAAAATAATTTTATTATTGTATTTAAGTTCCTTAATTTTCAAATACTCAATTAAAAGCGTTTATCATTTTTAACGTTAGTTTTGTAAATCAGATAAAAACAATTGAAAATGTAAAATTCTAAAAGATTCATTAGAATAACTAAACTTTACCGGCCATTCAAATTGTATTAAAGGAAGTCATCGTGGCTCAGATAGTATAGCAATTATCCTATGTTCCATCACTGCAGCCATGGCAGCCACGCTGGCGCGGATTTGATTCCCAAAGCAGGAAGCGGGGCTTGCACGTATTTCTGAAAGCTTCGCTTCTGTCCCTTGGTATACTACCACACAGACACCCTACCGTTCTTAATTAACCCTACAGTACAGTCGCTAATGACCCTGGCAGTTGATGCGACTATAAACATTTAACTAATAATAATTTGTATTAAATCAGTTTTAGATTTATTTTTAAACTTCGAAATCTTTAAAACAATGGATGAGATGTTAATAATGACATACTTCAAACCATAGGATTAAGGTGTTGAAAGAATCCTTTATTGAAATTATTCGACGATATCTAAATTTTTTCTCTAATCATCCCATACAACATAAAATTTTCATAGTTGAAAATCTTGTTAACACAGCTCTTAAATTATCTCATGAATCATTTCACAAATTAAATATTGAATTTATTAAAAAAAACTCTGTACTTAAATAATTATCCAATCTCATTTATTCAAATACTTATTGATGTTGTATACAAAATTCAATGTCTGAATTGTGAAAAGTGTTATGTTGTCCAAACTGGTAGATTACTCTCTACTAGAATCAAGGAACATTATGATAACTTTGGACGAAATCCCAAAAACCATAAAGTCATAGCTAAACACCAGGTCGAAACTGGACATCTAATTGATTGAGAAAATTTCATTGTCTTACACCATAAACCTAACGAATTTAAAAGACTAATATCGGAAATGTTTTTCATTAAAGAAAATGGTAATAATGGTTTAAATATAATTTCTGATCTAAATAATGATAGTCCAATATATAATATAATCTTGGATTCTTTAATCTAAAAAATTAATCAAGAATAAAATGTTTTAATTAATTAGAGGAATAAAAAAACAATGAAAATAATAATAAAATTTGAAATCAACTAATTTAACTAATTTTGTATTACCAGATCTAACTTTAATTTAACCAATTTTTTACTATTTTTCTTTGCATGTACAGCTTTTGATTTCTTATATAAATCCAACTGATAATCTTCTAATTTTCTTTTTCAAATTGATGAATTTTTTATGATTTTTAATTTAATAATAATATTATTGTAACTTTTTATTCATAGTTAATAATTTACGAATTGTCTAAATAACTCTTTTTTTCATGTTTACCAATCACTTGTAATTTTTTTGCCGTCTTTTTTTTGTTAGAACCCTCATTACCAAACTTGTGATACGGCAATGCCATGTGTTTCTCTGTTAATTGGTCCTTTTTCTCCTTTTCTCATTTGAAAAATGGAGCAAAACGTATTTTTGTTTCCATCTCACCAAAATGTAGTCTTTTAAGTACTGACTTTTTTATATATGTGTTATAATGTAATGTGTGTGTTTTTTGTTTAAATAAATAATATAATTTATTTAATTTACTAACCTGAAATGAAGATAACATAAAGGTAAATATAAATTTTTTTCTAAATTTCAAACCTCACTTTTAATAGAAAACAGATATCACTCTCTCTTTTTTTACCGCATTTCAAATGAAAATTTTTTTTTATTATATTAATTTTGTATAACTTTTTTCATAGAACAATTGAGAAGAGGAGAATTAAGGATACATAATAAATACTCGAAATGATATAAGGAACTTTGATATACACGACTCTATCCTAATGAGGAAAACGTATAGTTTTCGAAACGTTAAATAATTTAAATAAAGGATTCTTTCAACATCTTTATTTCAGTACAAAAGTTCAATATATTTAAAAAGTAAAAAACAGAAATATGTTTGTAAAAATATAAAAAACAAGAAAAAAGAAATGATAAGGCATCGAACCCAATTCCCTTTCCCTTTCTTTTTTAAGTATTTCGTCTTTTTCATTTTTATACTTATCAAATTACATTAAGAAACTATTTATAAATTATATTCACCAGAATTTCGGTACTCATATCTTCTCATTTTTCTTTTCTCTTATTTATTTTTTTCCAAAAATTGTAAGGAACAAAAGGTAAAAAATCTTGTTATATTTACAAAGATTACAAATGATTTCAAAGAATTTTACAAGATTTAAGAGGTTTTAGATGACTCACAATTATTTTAAAGGATTTTGACGTAATTTCTGGAATTTCACGAGATTTAAAGGATTTGATTGCTTTTCATGGATTTTGAACACTTTTAGTGATTTAAACGATTTTTTAAATCAACTTTACTTAGAGAGTTAATTTAAATTTATTTTCAAGTGACTTCAAAATTATTTCTACTTATTTCAATGGAAACATATTTTCAAGAAATTTTACCAAATTTAAGCGATTTAACTAAGTATCCAAAAATTTATACGAAGTTAAATCGGTCTTTTCGCGAAACTTTAATTACTAAGTTTAATTTAATTAACACTAAAAGTATTTTTAATGATTTATACGTATTTCATTCAATTGTATAGGTGTTCCAAAAGTTTTTAGAAACTTAAATAATTTTATAAGAATTATGGTATTACTGAAGAATAAATTAATTTCTTTTTATATTTCTAAGAGATTTTGAAATGAAAAATTCAACGGATTTTTAACTGTTTTAAAGGATTCAAAGGCATTCAATTTTTTTATATTTCTAAAATATATTTATTTAAAATATTTAAATATCAACTATTAAATTTGTTGTCCAGAATTGATCTTTTTTGGAAGAAAGTAGAACTACTTTGTTGAAAAATTTTGTTAAAAAATTGATCACATTAGTCGAAAATTAATTTCTTTGGCTAAACATTTTAACCTTTGGTTTAAAATGCGCCTTTTTGCTGTTAAGAATTATTTTTTTTACGTTCTCATCCTAATTTCATTTCATAATTAATTATAATTTATAATAAAAATAATAATAAAATATAATTAAATTTAATAATAATATAATAAAATACTAAAATATAATAAAAAATAATAAAAAAATGATTTAATTTCACTTTGTTGGTTTTAATTAAATCTTCACGTTTTGAGACACCCTAAGTCAGAAAAACGATTTTTATGGAAATGTTTGTCTGTCTGTAGTCTGTAGTCAGTAGGCTCGATAACTTTTGAAAAATTGATCAGATTGGATTCTGCTTTGGCACACTTTTTTAAGGCCTAAAAAGAAAGAACGAGTTCGTAAACCAGCAATTTTAGATGTAAATTCAAAAAGTGAGCGCATGTTCAAAATTTTTGAAACTACGTTTTTAATAAATTTAAAAATTCTATGGACAGTTATTCATATTACTTAGAAACTCAAACAATTTGTTATAAGGACTTTTTTCTATAGAAAAATGATCAGAGTTAGAGTATTTTCAACAAAACAAACTAAAATGAACTTTTTAAGCCAAACAACGCATGATATAAAAAAAGTCAAAAGAAGACAAACATTTATTTTTTAAAGTCCTAGAAGGTTATTACTACAACTTTTTTTTAATTTGGTCCAAAAATTTAAAATAGAAAATACGATCATACCGAAATTAATGAAAAACTAAAAAATTCCATTTTTTTGTATCAAACTGTGCAAGATACGAAAAAAATAAATGAGCTAAAATTGCGCGCCCTGGAAAGATCTAAAAATTTGTCGTGAAGCACTTTTCGATAGGACGCGTCGTTTTTGTTTTTGGTCTTAAAAAACAACATTAAAAATATGAAATAATAAAAAAATTTCGGACGAAGGACACAACCTACGAAGAAAAATGAGACAAAACTTGTCCATCCAAAAAAGAGTTACGCTTCCAAAAAATACTGAAAATTCTTCGAAATTTTTCATGAATAATTTTTGATAGGACACATAGTTTTTGCTTTAGTCGTAAAAAATAACATTAAATATAAAAGAAATTTAATTTTTCTAAAAAAAACTACACAAGGTAGGAACTAAAGTTAACAGGAAAAATTTGGTCGCCTAAAAAGTTCTATAAATTTATTAATAATCATTTTTAGGTAGGACGATCATATTTTCTTAAAGTCGTAAAAAATAAGATTAAAAATAAAAAAATCAATTTTTCAAAAAGGACAGAAAAGACGAAAGAGGACATAGGATCATATATAGGATCAAATACAGGTTCCTGTGCAGGACCCTATATAGGTTCCTGCACTAGATCATATGCAGGTGCGCAGTAGTTTTAATTTATTCGTAAAAAAAATATTATAAATAAAAAAAATGTAAAAACAAGGAAATAAGGATTAGTAGTATTCCATGTTTATGCATATTATGAATTGTAGTGATATAAATTTATTGAAATGATACATGTTTCAGCCCAGCTTAGAATTAGAATTTAAATAATCATGATGAATAAAATTTGTGCTTCACTTTGCAATATCTGAATAAGCAATATCAGAAAAAGTTACATAAAAATGCATTATATTTGATATCAAAGTTTTTTGTATAATGTAAAAAAGTTGATATTTTGGACAAAATCGAGTGCGAAGCACGAGATACGTGATGAGAATATGGTCGTTAGAGCCGAAAGAGCTTTAACAAAAGAGATTTCACGATCGAAAAATTAAAATTGTCGATCCGTTGACCTTTTATTTTAAAAGGTCTGTGGACGAATTCAGGAGAAATTCAAAGAACGAGCACGGAGTGCAAAAGCCATCCGTAGCGCGCCGCAGGTGTGATAAATACATCATCGAGCGCGAAGCGCGGGAACCAACAGTCGCCTTAAAAAGCAATAATTCAGATGGATGTTTAAATTTTTTATTGAAAATTTATTTAGTTGTTGCTGCAGATTAATAATTGAAGTGAAAAATTGACTTCCTTTTGTTAAAAATGTAAATATTTCGTGAAAAATTCCTTTTTTTATTGAGGTCACGTTTCAACAAAGAAATTTATTTTTTTTTGTTAAAAATTAAAAAATTTAATAAAAAATTCAGTTTTTTTAGAATTAACTTATAAATTATAAATGTCAATATTCCAGTTTTGGTTGAAAATTAATATTTTTAATAAAAATTTACCGTTACATGTTGACAATTAATCAGCTTGGTTCAAAATGTTTTTTTTTAAGGACTCAACTATTTCTTGTTCATAATTCGTTTTGCTGATATGAAAAACGATCGACTTTATGGAAACTATTGATATCATATTTTGATTTTAGACTAAAAACTTTTTTATCAGGAGTTTCTGAAATATAACTTAAAGAATTTTTATGTGAATTTATTATGTTTTCCAAGGAGTAAGTATTTATCATAAACATTATTGTTTAGAAAACATTTCATGTAGATTTCTGTTGAGCAGAGCCATTAATTTTGGGTGTTTCCTGCCACAATTTCAGCGTTTATGAATCTCTTCTGAGGAGGGTTGCCGTTCCAGCAAGCTTTCCTGTATGCAATTCACCATTTACAGTTTGCTTACTTTTGCTAGAATGCTAGAATGAAAATATACAGAGAAAGTAGAAGAGGGATGTTTCCTGGTTTAATGACGCACCGACCACTGCTTTTAGGATAAATTATAAGCAGGCAGTTAATTTAAGCCGGAAAGCACTCTAAGCTTTACATACTAATTGCCATGGCCCCCTGAACTTTCTAGTGGTCCAGATTCCCATGAAGAAAAAAAAAGTTTCGTCCAGCCCTCAAAGCACTAGAAGATTTAAAGTGTATTTAGAGACTTAATTTAAAACCTATTTTTTTTTAAGTTTGGCCTCGAACTTGAACTTTTATTTCAGATTATAAAATTTTTTGTATATTACGGGCAAAACATTTTTCTTATAAAAATGTAGGAATAGTAATGACATCTTGAACGGCTTACAAAAAGTTTATAAATATTGAATGACTTTCAGTAGAAGATTTTTAATTTTTCAGTACTAAGTATAAATGGGCCTCGCAATTCTCGAAAATAGTCGCTAGCAAATAATTTTACATTTATCGTAAAAAATGTGTTTAATCAAAAATTAAATTTTTTTTGCTTTCATCTCATGAAAAAAAAATTAAAATGTCAAAATTATACATCAAAAGATCATTAAAATTTTCTAGAAAGAAAATTTTTTTGTATCGAAAAAATAAGTCATTTGAAAATTATAATACCCTGCGTTTAGCTATTTAAGCTTGTCTCATAAGCCCTTTGCTTCCCGATAGGCATTAGATAAATTTGCTTCCTTATAAAGCGAGATTTTTTTCTACCAAAAGAAAAAAAATTTAATTAACTATTCAATTTTCGGTACTGTTATAATAAAAAGATTTCATATAAATAAATTAAACTTGTTTTAATATTCTAAGTGGCTATTGATTAATCAAGAACAGGCATCGAAATTTCGTCAATAGTTTAATCAACGCGTCTCGAAGACGCTACAAATTACATTAAATATAGTAAAAAGTGATGTAAAAAAATAGAAAAATACAAAAAAAATTATTGATAATCAAATATTTTAATAGATTCTGAAAAATTTCAAAAATTTCAAGGAAAGTCAAAAAATCTTGTAGTATTTACAAAGCCTTCAAATAATTTTAAATAATTTAAGAAGATTCAAGCGATTTTATAATACTTCCAATCATTTGAGAGGATGTACGAGATTTGAAAAAAAAATTAGTCTTTAGGCTATTTCAACAGGCCCCAGAGAATTTTAAGACATTTCAAAAACTACAACGAATTTCAAAGTATTCTGTAGGATTTTCAAAGCTTTTAGTGTCGATTTTAAAGGCTTTATAGAGAACTTCAGAAAATAAAATAAAATAGAACTTTAAGGGATTTTAAGCTATTAAGTTATTCTCCGGAATTTCACGAGAATTAAAAAATTTATTGATTTTACAGAGATTTTAAGCAGCTGTAGGCGTTTAAGCGGGGTTTTAAATAACTTTACCTGTAAAGTTAATTTTAAAATCCCAAGATTTCAAGCTTGATTTTAAGGGTCTATAAAGGACTTTGAAAAATAAATAAAATCTTCAGGAATTTAAGAAGCATATTTTTAAGAAATTTTACAAATTTCAAAAGATTTGACTAAATATCCAAAAATGTATACGCAGTTAATCCGATTTTTTGGGAACAATAATGAATTATTTTTATATAATTTACACTAAAAGTATTTGTAATGATTTCCAAATATTTTATTCTGGTTTTTTCTAAATAGTTATTCTAGTTTTTCCAAAAGTTTTAAGGAATTTAAAATAACGGCATAGGATTAATGGTATTTCTGAAGAACTTTAAGTGAAAAATTAATTTTTTTGTATTTCTAAACATTTTTAAATAATGTATTTTACAGATTTATTACTATATTAAAAGTGACAAATTAAAAAAAATACGGAAACATTTTTAAGCAAATGAAAATCCACTAATACATTTTTTATTTAGGATTCATATTTTTTTTAAGAGCGTGAACTACTTTGTTGCAAATTTTTTTAAGAGTTATCGCATCAATCTAAAATTTATGTTTTTATGTAGAGATTTGAATATATGGTTTGAAAAATGTTTTATTTGCTGAGGATAAATTTTTTTTAACTGGAATGTTAAAATTCTATTTTTGGTTTTAAAATTGAAATTTTTGTTTAAAAAATGATATTTTCTCGGTTAAAATGCAACTATTACGCTAAATGTTGAACTTTTTTGTTAAAAATTGATTTAGCTGTTCTTGAAGATTCATTAGTTTAGTAGAAAATTAATTTTCTTTCTTTAAAAATTTAAATGTTTAAATATAAATTTAAATTCTATTTTTGAATGAAATTTTAGATTTTGAATTAAAAATAGACTTTTACAAGGTGAAAATTACTCTTCTTAGTTGAGTCTTAATTGTTTTCTAGAGGCTGAACTATGTTTTGTTGAGAATTTGTTTTCTCTTATTTAAATGAAATAATCTTCTTTATAGAAAGTATTTTATAGGAAATTCCTATATTTTTGTAAAAATTCAATCGTTTTTGTTTAAAAATGCAACTATTTGGTTAAAATTCCATCTTTGTTGGTTCAAAATTAAATCATTCGTTAAAAATTGTTTGGTCTTTGGACCATTCCAACTGTTTTTGATTGAAAATTAACATGTATTTTAAATTTTAAATTCAAATTTTTAGTTGAGGATGAACTTTTTTGTTGAAAATTTTATTTGACATATCAGATGTCTTGAAAAGACATCTGATATGTCATGGCACGCTATTTAGGTCTTCATCTAGCCAAATGAAACCTTAAGTTATCACAACAAAAAGTTAGACTTACTTAGAAACACCGAAAATAGCGTATAAAGCAAGAACTTTTTTCTTAAATAATTACATAAGTATATGTATATTTCAGGATGGCGATTCGAATCTAAAAAGACAACCATGTTATTTTCTGGCTTTCTTCTCGCTCAAAACAAAATTCCTCTTCAGTTACTTAATTGAAAAAACAAAAACTTGAAACAATAGATTTTTAATTACAGCAATTTATTTCTTTTGATTTCTGACGAGGGTATTTTCAACAATTTAATTGAAAAACCAATGTCTAATAAAATCTGCAAATGAGAGATAATTAAAATTTTCATTTCTTTCCAGATGAAAGCAATAAATATCACTTAATTTTTATTTCAAAGCTTTTTTCGTAACGAATGTCACTCATGTGTAAATAAACTTAAAATGTTTGGTATTTAAACTTTTTTTCATTTGAAAAATAAAATTATTTATAATTCTTTGACTTAAAGCCTTGTTATAATAAATCAATATTTTAAATCGACATATATCAAATGTTCTCATTTTTAACTTGAGTTGATAAAACAAGTAAAGTGTGTCAATAAGTCTGATTCTTTCAGTCTGATGCAATAACTTTTTCATACCAAACGTTCTTGAAAGTAGGATAGGCTTCTTATAAGATTGAATATATTTTCTAATATCGAGTATATTAAATATTTCAAATAATCGAATAAGTAATTTTTAATTTGATTTTGTGACATTGCAAAATTTTTTCAACTCACAAAATTTAAATTTATTTAATTTTTCGGTTTTATTATTATGATTTTAGGTTTTTCTAAAGGACACCTCGGGAACTGCACGGTACTCCAGGACCAACGACTGTAATTATAAGAAAATTGTATATTTAAGAACTGATTTTGCTTTGCTTTGCTTACTTTTATTATGTTATCTGCGGATGGTGGCTGGCTGAGAGGTAGTTTAACGGACACCATAGTCACACGGGACTATAGAGGACACGCAGAGAACCAGAGGTGTGCAACGATGGGCAACGTACGGAGCTTCAAAATATTCAAATTTTCCCGCCGTAACATGGA
Source organism: Belonocnema kinseyi (assembly GCF_010883055.1). Classification (NCBI taxonomy): domain Eukaryota; kingdom Metazoa; phylum Arthropoda; class Insecta; order Hymenoptera; family Cynipidae; genus Belonocnema; species Belonocnema kinseyi. The sequence continues at coordinate 57,504,675 of NC_046664.1, forward strand.
AAATCAACCAACTTTTTGACGAGTACGTCACCCCTCAAGCAGACTTTTCTTGAGATGCCGACTGGATTTGAGGAATATTCTAGACTGTTTTAAAAATTCCAAATTCGACTTCTCCACCTGGCGTGGAACTCTACAATACTTCTTTTGAGAAGTTTTTATTCTTATATCCTAAGCATGACTAGGGGGAGCTCTTTAGCCCAGGCCCGAACTATTGCCATTGGGACTACTGGTACCAGAGCAAATCCATTGCTGATGACAGGATGAATTTGGGCTCCATCCATCGATTACACAGCCATACAAAAAAAAGTGTGCGGATCTGGTAACAAGACACACGTATTTCTATGGATTGTGGGGCGCTGAATTCAAATTCGGTATCAAAAATTCCCCACCACGTCATGGTTGAGCCATAACCTCAAAAAATGATGAAAAATCATGCACTGAGGTAAACAAATTTCAAAATAACGCCAGTGATGCAAATTTTCACTTCAAAAACATGTCGACAACTGTGAAGGATCAACCCTTGCCTGATATCAACTTATTTAACATAACTTCACCCAACAGAACCTGACCTCACCTAACCTGAATTAACAGAAATTTATTGAACTATTGAAGCTTGGGCTCATGAAGCAATTTGTCAAGGCGTTAGACAAAGATGGTCAATGCTATAAGTATATATCCCTTAAATTCCCTAATGTTTTAGACGCTAAATTGAAAGAAGGAGTCTTTGATAGACCACAGATTCGAATATTGACAAGAGATACTAATTTCGTTAGCCGCATGAGGAAAATTGAAATGGACGCTTGGGAAAGTTTTAAAGCAGTAAACGCAAATTTCCTCGGTAACAAAAAAAGTCCAGACTACGAGCATATTGTTGCGAAAATGATAAGAAACTACAAAAAGTTAGGCTGCTTGATGAATTTAAAAATTCACTTTCTAGATTCCCATCTGGATAACTTACAGAAAATGTTAGTGATTTCAGCGAAGAACAAGGGAACGCTTTCATCAAGACATAAAAGTGATGGAACAACGATATCAGGGTAGATGGGACGAGGTCATGATGGCTGATTTTTGCTGGATGTTGAAAAGGGAAACAAATGTAGGTCTTAAACGTAAGCGTAACCCTTTGCATTGTTCCTTCTAAGAAAAAAGGACACGTTATATTAGGCAGAAAATAGACTGAAGTACTAGGCAGTCTGATAAGTACTTGGAAATTCTAAGAGATGGCATTAGTATTCACTAATGTGAACCATTTTCGTCGAGCTCGATCCTTTAAATGAAACCTGTCAAAACTTCAGCCATTTATGTTTACGCATTTACAAGTTACAGCACTGAGAAGCGACTAACCTCCGAGTTTTTTTTAATATGGAAAAATCTGAGTTT
>NC_046664.1:57506154-57511182 GCF_010883055.1 Belonocnema kinseyi
GCGCCCAAAAGAGGTCACTACACCAGAAAATGTCGAAAAAATCCATGATATGATGTTGAATGATCCCAAAGTGAAATTGAGAGAGGTAGCTCATGCTGTAGGTATATCATTGGAACGTGTGGGCAATATCGTGCATTCAGTTTTGGGCATGAAGAAGTTCTGCTTGAGATGGGTGCCGCGTTTGCTCACAGTGGACCAAAAACGAATTCGTGTGACAACTTTCCAGCAAAGTTTGGCATGATTTTCGCGTAAGCCGACCGAGTTGTTGCGCCGATTCATAATCATGGATGAAACATGGATCCACTACTACACTCCTGAGTCAACGCAACAGGCAAAACAGTGGGTTCCACCGGGCCAAAGTGCTCCGAAGCGTTCAAAAACTTAACCATGGATCGGAAAGTTTATGGCCTCCGTATTTTGGGATGCACATGGCATTATATTCGTGGACTATCTTGAAAAAGGTAAAACCATAACCGGAGCATACTATTCATCATTATTGGACCGATTGCAAATCGAAATTGCCGAAAAACGACCGCATTTGAAGAAGAAAAAACCGCTTTATCGTCACGACAATGCGCCTGTTCATTCATGCTTAGTTGCAGAAGCAAAATTGCATGAAATCGGCTTCGAATTAGTTCCTCAGCCACCGTATTCACCAGACATGGCCCCCAGCGACTATTATTTGTTCCCTAGCCTGAAGAGACGGCTCACCTGTAAGCGTTTTTACTCAAATGAGAAGCTCATAGCTGAAACTGAGGCGTATTTTGGAGACCTTCCGATCATATACTTTTCGGACGGTATCAAAAAGTTAGAAAATCGTTGGACTCGCTGTATCGACCCAAAAGGAGAGTATGTTGAAAAATAAAACCAACTTTGGCCAAAAAAACGTCTCCGTGTTTCATTTTTCAGGGACTTATCATACTGCCTAGTAGGTCTATAAATCAATTTAATTACGATAAAAAGTAAGATAAAATGTAAACACGAAAGATAATATAAATATATCCCTCAAGTCTAAGAAAAGCAGAGAGAAAAAATTTTTAAATAGAACTCTTATTCATTTGCATGTTTAAGTTACAGTTCTACATTTTAATTGATACAAACATTGTTAGGTTAATTGAAATGGGGTCAATTCTACTTGTAGTTCTAAGTTTCTTCAAATTTCGCATATAAAAGTGTTACGTTCGGTCCTTCTTCGTTTTTCGTATATTTTTTAGAAACACATCAAATTTGTTAACTTCAAGAAAACATGCGCCCTTTAGTTTCTTTTCCACATTTCGAATTTTTTCTTGTGGTTTTTGAAACCATTTGAACATAAGTTATATTGTCAAAAATGTGCTTAGTACTGATTTGAATTTATAAATGAACACGATTGTGCAACATTTTACAAACTCTTTTAATACAATGAAAAGGCTATAATATTAAGAATCTTGTAAATAATCTTGCTTACCTCCACCAGCAAGAAAATGAAAAAACGAAAGTTATTTACACACTCAATCTGTTTTACCTTACTTTATTCACATTAAAAATAATCCCTTTCAGGAAAAAATTTGAATGCATCACTTTTTAAGGTTCAGAAAGTTCTTTGTAATAATACTATATTTCATACAATTTATTTATTTTGTAACGAATAAGATTTTTCTTTTGCGGAATAGCGATTATTTTACAATTAACTTTTACATAGCAGTTTACGTCATTACTGTTTGCAGTTATTTAATATAAATAAATGCGATTTAAATAAATATTTTACAATTAATTGCTAATTATGTGACAACCCTTTTACACACATTGATTAGTTAATCTTCTTCTTTCAAACTTTTCATTTTGAAAGAACTTTTTTTTTTTTTAAATAACCATTTTAAATAAACTATACTTAGTATCAACGTTTATTTAAGTTGTACTTAGAGATCCTTTTTAATCTTTTAAAAAGACGATGAACCTGAGATTTAGTTTTCGATATTAAGTAGATCATTACTAAGCGTACAGAATTATTGATATCCCTAAAAAAATGTTTTAAAAAATTAATTTAACAATTCAAAATATTATGTCAAAAATTATTTTACAAAAAAAGGGAACGGATTTATAAAATTGAGGGGAGACCAGAATGCTTCGCTGAAAACTTTCATTTATGTCAGATTTTGAACTCGAAAATCCATAAAACAGTCATTTTTTTCTATAAATCAATCAGTAAATTCAATATTTCGATGTTATTGCTATAATTATAAATAATTTTAATAAATTACAATAAGAAATACTTCCGCATCCAGTTTATCTTTTGTAAGTGTTTAGAATATGCATCTGATTATTTTAAGCCAAGAAAGAAAGAAATCTTATTACACGTTTTCGAGAAAAAAGGCTTCCATGTTTAACAGCTGAAAATATTATTTTTCTCAAAACAAAAGATTGTTTTTTTCCTAACGTTACCCTTATCAAACGTTTATTTCATATAATTCAATAAATGTTTCCGAAAAGATAGAAAAAATCAATAAATATGGTCTAAAATAGCATTTAGTTTAAAGAAACTTAATATTTTAGATTTAAAAACGTTTGTTTTTATTTGACTATTTAAAAGCATATTTAATGAGAGTATTAATGTTCTTAAGCTTTAAAGTAAAGGAAAATTGATTTTATATTTAAAATTGAAGGAATATAACTTTTAATAATTCAGTATCTTATTTTCCTCGAAAATGAAGCAAAAGGGGATTAACTATTCGTAGTTTAAAATTGTTCTCCTTCCTAAAATCTAAAATAATGTATCCTAATACCAAACGTACGAGTATAAGAGATCCTAGGTCCCGTTCATCTAAAATAATAAAATTCTAAAGTTGTTTTCGAAACTACATATAATATTATGGATCAAAATGCAAAAACGTGTTTTTCGCTCGAATCCGTCATATTGAAAAAGTGGTCAGCAGCTCGTGATTAGTCAAAAGAGAGCGCATGCGCGGCTGCGTGTTTTGTACGCTCAACAAACTTCTCCGGTATACTCAACAAAAAGCACTTAGCAAACTTTTCCTTAGGCCCAAATAATTATTTTGTAACTCCAACTTCTTGTTTGATCATATCAGATTTAACAATAGGTCGATGTTGTCATCGTTGCCTTCTTCAAGAAGCCAACAGATCACTATAGAAAGCGTTCTCGTATTATGAACTTCAAAAACGTTTCTCTTGTATAAATAGAAAAAAAAATTTCAACCTTTATAAATCGAAAATGGTGGGTCATTAAGGATTCATCAATAGATCGATCGAATATCAAAACTTTTTCTATTTAATTAGGGTACATTTTTCTAAAGCTCTAAAGTAAAGAAAGCTTTTTCTACATAGCTGCTCTAGCTCAAAGTTGTTTATCAGACCTGGATTTCAATTGACATAAGTGGCTAAACTGGTTCTTTTATTGAAAAAAGAGAAATAAATTCGATTATTTTATATGAGTTTATAAATATTTTGTTTATTCTACCAAATAAAATGATTTTTTACGACTGCCTTAACAACTAAATTTATAAATACACACAATTTTGGAAATTAGAGTTATTTTATATCTTCCTCAATTAGACTCCCTGAGTAACTCTGAGAAAGTTCTTATTGGTATAAGTTGCATTCTTCGAATAAATCTTACAATTTCAATTGTCACTGTATTTGTAATTATACCTATTAGATATATAAGTTTAGCAGTGCTAAGCCTTTGAAAAAAGTTTTAGTGTAAGCATTTTTAAGCAATCCAATTTTTTAAATATTATTTTCAATGTATTTCATGTTTCTATTCATAATTTTCTTATTTATTAGAAAAAAGGAATCATATTCATTCTGCCATAGCTATACATACAGGCTAGTACGGCAATTTCTTGAATTGCATAAGAATATTCTACCAAGTTATTCATTTGCGAATAATTTTATAACAGGTTTTGAATTTCTTCTTTTACGGACATTATTCCTATTTTTTCTTTCCTTCGTCTTTTGTTTTCATTTTCCTGAGGTTTTTTCCTTTCCTTTCTTGATTTCTGCTGTTCATAATTGAGAAAGTATTAGAATTAACAGAAATTTGATACCGCAGTTTTTCAACCGATCGTCGAGTTTGGGAGCCTCCAAATCCGAAAATGAAGTTTTTACGATAGAGTCTGCCTGCCTGTCCATTTGGCCGTCCTACAGTATGTAAACACGATAACTTTCGAACAAAATGAACGGATCAAATCGAGCTTTGGAACACTTTTATTAGATCCTAAAGCAAAGGACGAGTTTGTTAAGGAGCTATTTTGGATAAAAATTCAAAAAGTTGTACGAGTATTCATAGTACTGAGAAAGCCAAACAAATTTATCTTAAAGACAAAAAAAAAAGAAAATGTTCAGAGTTATACCATTTTCAAAAATTTTTTCTTTCATTAAATTTCAAAAATTTGAGCCAAACAACATACGATATAAAAAAAGTGAAGTTAAGAGAAAGGTTGCTTTCTGAAAGCCCTGCAAGATTATCATAGCAAATTTTCAGATTTTCCTGAAAAAGCGAAAATTCAAATTTTGGTCTCAAAAAAAATAATGGAAAATTATATTTTCTAGTCAAACTATGCAAGATAAAAAAAGAGGAATTTAGGAAAATTATTCTCGCAAAAACGTTCAACAAATGTGGCAATATCACTTCTTGGTAGAACGTGTAGATTTTGTTTTATTCATAAAAAATACAATTAAGAATAAGAAAAATAAAGTTTTTGGTAAAGTGGCACAAATTACAAAAAAAAATTTTAACAAAAATTGAGCACCTTGTACTAGAAATTGTAAACGAATCACTTTTTAACAGGACGCATAGTTTTGGCTCATCTCATAAAAATGATATTAAACACAAAATTGAAATATTCGCGAAAAAACGACCACAGGTACGACAAAAGTTGTTCGCTCAGAAAATAGGTGAAAATATGTCATAATTTATTACATTTAAGTTTGAAACAGAATAATAGAAACAGAGTTTCGATCAGACTGGTTTATTCGATAGAATATTATTATTTTAGAGGCCTGATACCAGTGGTTTTTTGATCTGTGTAC
>NC_046664.1:57511282-57512610 GCF_010883055.1 Belonocnema kinseyi
CTGCAAAATTTGTTTGGATCATTTTTCAATAGTGGAGGATTTTCAATGTTTAAAAATTAAAAATTTAGGATATTTAAATTAGATAAAAATTCAACTTAAAGCCCCCTTTTAACGTCCAATAATCAATTGATGAGAAGAACTCCTGAAAATAGAATCAAGAATCTAACGACCAAATTTGAACAACCACTACGAAATGTTTCCACTGCAATCTAAAAAATAAAAAAGGAACATCCTCCTCTCTCCACTCCCTAAAAAAGAAGAAAGAAGGAAACCATTCCCTTTCAATTTGGACGAAAATAAAATAAAAAGGAAGAAAGAAAAATGAGAAGGCAACCAACTCCTCCTCCTCTTTATTCCTACCATTATTAAATCACCATCAGAAATATTTGTAAAAAATAATCACCAACGTTTCGGCACTTCTACAGCATCCTTATCACGGCAAAACAATTTAATAATATAGAATTAAAAAAAGCATATAAAAAATAAAATAAAATGAAAATCAAAATAAAATAAAAATAAAATAAGAAAAACAATAATAAAGTAGTTCATGCTGGCAACACATTTTATCTTTATTTAATTTTATTTGATTTTTATTTCCATTTTTATTTTATTATTGTTTTTTTATTTTCATTTCATTTTGATTTTGATTTTATTTTTATATATTTTTTTAATTTTAATTTTATATTATTGACATTTTTTTCCTTAATAAGGGTGCTGTAGGAGTTTCGAAACGTTGGTGATTATTTTTTACAAATATTTTTTTTTGTGATTTGATAATGGTAGGAATAAAGAGGACGAAAGAAATAAAAAGGAGAAGGAAGGGGATTTGGTTGTTTGCCTTCTCATTTTTCTTCGCTCCTTTTTATTTATTTTTTGTCTAAATTGAGAAGGAATCTTTTCCTCTTTTTCTTCTTTTTTAGGGGGAGGAGAGAGGAGGAAAATGTTCCTTTTTTGATTTTCAGATTGCAGTGGGAACATTTTTTAGTATTCGTCCAAATTTGGTCGTTAGATTCTTGATTCTATTCTCAGGAATTCTTCTCATCAGTTTAAAAATTTCTACAACATTTGTTTGTACCATTTGTTACGGAACTACTAGTTTTTACTTTATTTATCGAATTATTATAAAAAAGCACAATATTCCAATATTACGCCAAAAAACGCATAATACGTAAAAAATCTAAAAGAGGGCTTGTAGAATATTTGGTTTTAGCATAACAATTTTTGTGACTACGATTCTATTCACGTTTTTTAAGTGAGAAAAGAATGATGTTCAAATTGAAAATAAGATGGAGATACATGCTTTTTAAAAGAACCATCTTAAATAAAAT
>NC_046664.1:57512710-57514120 GCF_010883055.1 Belonocnema kinseyi
CACTACCGAGGAGGTGAAAAAAGTATTAAGAGGGATGAAGAACTATTCCGCACGGGGAACAGATTGTATCAAAACCTTCTGGTGGAAGAAGTTTTCTTCAACCCATCAGTATTTCGCCCGTATTTTCACCTTATATTTGAAGTCGGAAAAGCCGATTCCAGAGTGGTTGGTGGAAGGGCGCACAATACTCCTGCCGAAAATAGGCAACTTAGCTGACCCGAAGAACTACAGGCCAATAACTTTTCTGAACACGCTTTATAAGATATTCACAGCCATCCTAAATGATAGGATTGTTCGGGCAATCGAACCTGTGTCGCAAGAAATGTATGAACAACGAGGCTCAAAGAAAGGTGTAGCTGGATGTCGGGGGAACCTGCTCATCGATAGATATGTCTGCAAAGATGCAGCTTTCTACCAGCGTGATCTATCGATGGCCTGGATTGATTATCGGAAAGCTTTCGATTCGACATCCCATAGACTTATCATCTGTCTTTTGGAAATCTTGCAGGTTCATCCGCAAATAGTTGGGTGCATAGAGAGATTGATGCCGCTTTGGAAAACCAGATTTACTATCTCATCTGGAAAAAATCGTGTGACAACTAACAAGGTCACGTTTCAGAGAGGTGTCTTTCAGGGCGACACCATGAGCCTACTCCTCTTTTGCCTTACATTCTTGCCTCTATCTCTAGCACTGCGCCATTCCGACGGGTACTTGTGCGGCAACTGCATCTAGCTCTGGGGATTGTCGAACGATATACTAAGGAAATTGGAATGGAATTTGGGTTAGACAAATGCGCCAAAGTTTATTTGAAGCGAGGAAAACTTAATGGTATCCCTGAAGATCCTGAGCTCGTTGATAGAAGCGCCATACGGCACCTTTGCTCTGGAGAGACTTATACATACGCCGTTAAGGTGGTCGCGGAATATTGAGTCTTGAATGTCTTCATAACAGGATTATTCTGGGTACAGCACATAGGATGCACGGTATCTTCCACAGAAATGTGAAGGATCATTTAATGTCTTGTGAGCTAACGTTTGCTTTCCTTAAATCGCCCGGATTGAAGTCTCGTACAGAGGGTTTCATTTGTGCATGCCAAGACGGTTTCATTTCCACCTTAACATACCGTCGCCACATTTTGAGCCAAGACATTCCCGATGATAGCTGCAGGGCGTGCCATGCACACCCTAAGCATTTACCTCACATACTATCTAGTTGTCTAACTCACGCGGGAACGACCTACATTCAAAGGCACAATGCGGCACTAAGAGTGCTTTATTACCATCTCTGTCGCTCCTACGGCATTCACCTTAATATCGCTCCTCTAAATGCTCATAGGGAAATTGAGTCAATTGTCAAGAATGGGAAGTGCCGCATATACTGGAACTTTATATTCTCGACAATTGTTTCTG
>NC_046664.1:57514220-57521068 GCF_010883055.1 Belonocnema kinseyi
CATTTGCAGGCTGTCTTTAATAATTATGTTAAGTCAATAGTTAGTTTACTAATAAGGATACACGAGTTTTTGTGGAGTCTGATAGTTTTCTTGTATAGGAAAGTTACACGAAAAATCAGGATCAATTAGAGAAAAGTGCAATGCCAAACAAAGATATATGAAATACAAGAAAGAAAAGTAGGAAGGAAAACAAAAAAGGAAGAGAAATAGAAAATAAAGAAGAAATGTTAGACATTCAATACGTCTGTCCGAGCAATCAATGCGTTAGTCTGAATGTATAGCTATGACGAGATAACAATGATACTTTATCGCTTCCAACTTGCTTCCAAAAGCTGATACGAAAATTTTTTTCAAAAATTCAGGACTGCTAAATTCACATCTGTAATGTTTACATGTATGCTGAGGCTATAATTACACAATTTTTTCAAAAGGGTACAACATGAGCCAATCATAGCTTGCGCCGTTTTATTTGGAGAGAGTAATGAACTTCTGATATATTAACTTGGATTAAGTGTTTATAAGGTATTGAAACTATTGAAATTTGGCCTTCAAAATTGTTCTTTCATGTTTTTCTAGTAAATCTCTAAATGAACTGCAATTTGAGTACAATCAAAGCTAAACCTGCCGCAACTCCGACGAATGTTAAAGACTGCAGTATTTAAAGAGGTAAAAAGCGGAATCTAGCTTTTTAAAGCCTTAACATGAACTTTGAACCTGAGGGGTTTAACGTGCTTTAGTGCCGGGAACCGACTCGTAAAGAAAGTAACTAAAATGCTAGAGAAGATCGGCGCGGCATGGGTGACTAACACCGAGTCACAATCCGCTAACGTAATTTTCTACGAGATCGCGTACGGATAATTAGCTTCGCAATTTCGAGCCGCCAATTGCTCTGTCGTAAATCGCCTGCAGAGATGTCCTTTTCCATGAAGGCGTTCGAAGAATTTCAGTCCACTCTGGATACGTATATATACGCAAGTAGCAATTGCCCGAGTGACTATAAGAGAACGTCGTAACGCGTAACGATGCCGGCACTTTTGCACCTTAATGCCTACCGTACATTCAATTCTCTCGCGCACGCTCTACTCGGAAATTGTTGCAATTCCTCTTTTGAAGCTTCTTCGATTAATTACTGACACATATGTGAACAAAGAAAAAATGTTATTTCAATTAGAAGCCATCCATAACTTACGGAACAACTTTCCTTTTTTGGTTAGGAGTTTGAGACAACTTTACGATCTGTTAATGGTACAATGTGGGGTAATTGATATTGTTGCTGAATGAAATTGTACAGCATCGAAATTGAACCATCATTGATTTATATTGATCAATACTAATATTAAAAGCAATTCGATTGTTTTCCAGATTTAAGTTTAATCAAGTCAGTGAATAAGACTAAAATTCACAATAGGTTTGTATAAAAATGACCTAAAACAAAATTGAAACCCTGTTTTGTTCTGTAAATCTCAAAGAAAATTTTTGTATCCAAAGTTATTGTATATGACGTTAAAATGTTGTAATTTGGCAATAAAATATTATACTATAATGTTATAAAGACTTCATGTTGGTATAAATAGATTAGGGTCAGTTAGTAGTTTGATTTTTCTCTATCAATCTCTTAAAAAAATATTCGTAAACTAGCTGCGAATTTGATCTTAAGTCTTTCGACTTTGTTTGTATTTATAATTATATGTTGCTCATTTCACAAGCACTTTTCTTCTCATTAGCAAATGTATTTGCTTTCTCCTAGAGGAAGAATTAGTGATTTTTCACATATTATTCAAACTAACGTTCTCATCTTGATGGAATTAAAAATAGAAATTTACAAAAAATATAAAATTACAAAATAATACAAACAATTTATGAAATACAAAGACAAATCAGAAAAATCGAGTTCATATTAAAAATTGTAATATTTTTACCTAGAAAGGGAAGGAAAAGTTCCGGCTTACCCTATCCCTTACCCAAATTAATAATTTTTTCTTACAAAATAGTCAGCATAATTTTATTTAAAAATTTATGATGACAAGTTCTTTTCTACTTATGTATTGACTTTCAATTATGTCTATTAATAAATTTTCTCCGTTCCAAAGAGACGTTTCAAATATTATAAATGAGTATAACTTCCTTACTCTTCATTAAAGTGCATTAACATTGTAGGGCAATCGATTTGCTTTAAATCAAGGAATCTTTTTCATTTTTTCATAAATTTTGAATTATGTTAGTGAAAAAAGTTTTACTATAAAGTACGGTTTTTTCAAATATTATGCATTAACCATAGCCTGCTTACTATTCCAAACCAAAGAATCTTTTATTTTCTAACATCATCTTTAAATTATGAGAATGAAAACATTTTTACTATAAAAATCGATTTTAAATATTATATGAATGATGATAACCTACTCACTTTTAATAAAATATATTAATCTTTCAAGCCAATCGATTCGCCTAAAACCAAGAAATCTTATATATTTTTGCACCAGCTTCGAATCACGTCAATGAAAAAAGTTTTACGATATAAATCGATTTTGAACATAATATAAATGGCGGTAACTTCCTTACTCTTGAATTAAATAGAATAAATACAATAGAATAACAAAATAGAATTGATTACTATTGAATATTATAGGTCAATTAATTATTTTTAGATCAAGGAATCTTTTTTATCCTAGCGTCAACATCTAATTATGAAAATGAAAAAATTTATACTATTAAAATCGATTTTAAATATATGATAAATTACTATAACGTCCTTACTGTTGGATAAAATGTATTCATATTATAGGTCAATCGATTCGTCACATACCAAGGAATCTTTTATATTCTCGCATACACTTTGAATTATTTGAAAAGATTTTGTCTTAAATGGCCGATTCTTAAAATATTTTAGAAGGCTAAAAAATGCAATAAATATTTTTAGAAACCCTTCAGTCTGTTTTAAGATATTGCTGGTGAAAATAAGTCCTCCAAATTTCATGAAATTATCTGCTATCGTTTTCAAGTTATTGTGTTCACAAAATAGTGTGAAATTCACAGATTCACACGTCATATATCTGGACAATTGAGACTTTGGAAATCAAGTTTTTTAACATATCCCTTTGTGGAAAATTTTATGTCGCATCTTTTTTCTCTCGGCAAAAAAGTGGTATGTTTTCGCGTTTCTGCAAAAAATCCAAAAAATATGCAATGTTTGTTTTTAAGATATGTGTAAGTTTAAGGCGTTTTTTTTCAGTAGATTTGAACAAGATTTCCAAAATAACATTGATGAAGTTTTTCAATTGGACACAAATTTTTGAGCGCAAATCGCTAGTTTCGTAATGAGAATCTGATTTTCAAAGCCGTCGGTGCTTTCAGAACCTGTTTTAAAAACAAATCGGAAAAATTTCAGTTCCAATTTATGGCTGTAATTCCTCAGAAGTATAATCACAGTACATTTAAAATATTAAGGATTTTTTCAGTATAAAGTCAAGCACATGACTCAATCTTTAACTTGATTTATGAAATCAAAGAAGGTATCCAAATTGCAAAGTCTAATAAATTTGGAACAGAAATAAAAATTTAGTATAGTAACAATAGTTTAAGACGTAATTATTTATTTCAAAATAGTTGATCTAAGTTTTTATTTTGACTTCAGAAATTAGCCGTAATTCTTATTTAAACTCTATAATGCTGTATCGGTTTATTATGCCCCTAATAAGATTTTGTACGAAACCTATTCATGCTTTTTTTACAAAAAGTATTGAATATGTCTTAAACAATTTGTATCTAGTTAGTGGTATTATTATTAACAAGCTTAGTTTTAATAAAGACCATAGAAATGAAGTTCTAAAGAATATTTTAAGGGAAAAATCAGTTGTTGGTAAAAATTCAAACTATTTGGTTGAAAATTCATTTCTTGTAGTAGAATATTAATTTTTATGTTTAAAAAATTATTCTTTTGTATAAAAACATGTGTTGTAATGTATATTTGGCCCTGATAAAGAAATAATTGCGTGTGCTTTAATGTTAAAATTTTGATTGAATAGTGAAAAAAAATAAAGAAATAGACTAAAATGATGTCAGTCTAGGGGCCCGTCGACGCACATAAGGGATATATCAATAATTTCGTTTAAAACCACCTGCCAGGTTGCAAATCTTAACCAAATAAAACAAAATTCAGCCATAAATGTTTTTAGTTAAATTACGAAGAGACTTATAAAGGCAAATTTTTTAAAATACTTTAATTAAACATTTTTTTAAACAAAAGATGGTGAAATCAAGTTTCTTTTAAACTTAATTGCATACCCCTTTGGTGAATATAATATTTTGGGTCATGAACTAGATAAACCATATAGAATTTAAGGAGTTTGAGGCTTTACTGTTTTAAAATTTTCCATTAGTTTTAAAAGATGAATTTGTTTAAATAATTGGTTTAAATAAATTATTGCTTATTTTAAATTTTTCAAATAAATTCTAAAATCTAATTCTACTGGAAAAATATGTCTAAAGCAGTATATTTTATTTTCAAAATACAATTTGTTACAACCATATGACTAAATATTAATTTTGCATAATTTATATTAAATCTTAATAGGGCTTTAAACGTCTGCAAGAAAAGAAATAATAGTACAAATACAAAATATGTTATCTACAGAGTTTTTCGTGAGCTAATTTCAAGTTTGCCATTAGTTTTACAAAAAATCTGCCCGCTACGCGGGTAAATTCTCATCGCGCGCTGCGCGCGCAACTCGCTGCGCTCGCAAATTTGAGCGCGCCTGGGGCGCGCAACTGTTGCTTCTCGCATTTCGCGCTCGATGTTGTATTTATCTCGCGCTTCGCGCTTGATTATATATTTACCTCGCGCTACGCGCTCGTTCTTTATATTTTCGCACAGTCTTGCGCAAACATTTTAAAATCAAGACTCAAAACATCCACCACTCTAATTTTGTAATTGTGAATTCTTTTTCGTTAAAAGAGAGTTTGAGCTCACCTACGGCATGCGACTGATTGCAATCCCACTCCGCACTTGGTCTTTGCATTTCTTCCACATTCGGGCACCGACCTTTTAATACCAAAGGTGAACGGACCGACAACTGTAATTTTGTAATTTTTAACTCTCTTTTGTTAAAGCTCTTTTGGCTTTAACGAACACATTCTCATCAAGTATCTCGTGCTTCGAACTCTGTCTGGGATTACTTATTAAAAAATTGCAAAATAAAAAACAAATTGTATTTATCATGATTATTTTTGTATTTGTTTCTTATTTTGCTTTAAATTGTATTCTAAGCTGCTGTGAATCATTCATCATTTCAATAAATTTAAATCATTACAATTCATAATATGCTTAAAAATTGAATCATACTAATTCTTATTTCCTTGGTTTTATAATTTTCTATTTTCAATGTTGTTTTTTACGATTGAATAAAAACTACTGCGCATCTGCATAGGGTCTAATACAGGAACCTATACAGGGTCCTATATAGGAGCCTATGTCCTCTTTCGTCTTTTCTGAGCTTTTTCCCAAAAGTTCATTTTTGCATATTTTATCTTATGTTTTAGGATTGAAAGGAGATCTACTCGTCCAATCAAAAAATGATTGATAATAAATTTATAGATCTTTTTAGGTGAACAACTTTTGTCTGGTAATTTAAGTTTGTACCTTGTGTCGCTTTTTCAAACAAATTAAATATTTTTATTTTTAATGATATTTCTTATGACTAAAGCAAAAACTACGTGTCCTATTGAAAATTATAGCTCTTTTTTGGATGAACAATTTTTGTCTCACTTTTTCCCGTAGCTTATATTACAAAATGATTCATTATAAATTTGTAGTTCTTCCCAGGGCGCGCAATTTCAGGTATTTTATTTTTTTCGTATCTTTCATAGTTTAACCAAAAAATGGAATTTTTTAATTTTTCATTATTTTTGGTATGATCAAATTTGGAATGTTCAACTTTTAATAGAACCAATAAAATATAACGAATAAAACCATAAAATTGAGTTTTTTATATTAATTTACAGAAATTTTAATAAAAGATGCAACTTTTTTGCCGACAGAAAAAAAGCCCCATAAAATTTCCCACAAAGTGACATGTTGAAAAGGTTAATTCTCGAAAACTGATTTTACAGCCATCAGGGGCCAGCTCGCGCGGTCTAAAGGGGTCAGGAAAATTTTATGCGAGTTTATAGAATTCGGAGTCTCAATTGCTCACAACCGTGTTATAGACATTTTCAAATTAAGAAGCGTCTGATTAAATTGTTTTAAAAAATTTCGAAATTGTTACTATTAAAAAGCCAGGAGTAAGCAGTAAGGGAAGGGGAAGCAGATGAAGTGAGTGTAATTCAGGAGGAACAAGTGCTAGAGAATCGTAGTAGCCCGAGTTAAAATGCTTCGACTTGAGATTGGCTTGGTTAGGTCTTGAGTTCGTCACCAAGACATCGATGTCTGGCTGCGTCTCAAAACTGAGTCGAGACATAGGCCTTCGTCTTACTTTTATGGCCACGACAGGTTAAACGGCGTTTACTTTTCTGAAGTCGAGCCTTCTCTTGTCTAAGACGACGTTCTCTTGACTTAAGACGAGCCTTGTCTTGGCTGAGATTATCGAACCTTTTTTGGGTCATAAATGAGATTAGGATTGATGAATGAAAAATTTATAATTATTACATTTGTTATTTTTAATTTAAAAATTCAAAATCGGTGGTTCTGAACAAGTACAACCCTTAAAAATTTTTTTCAAAAAACTAAAAATTGTAACTTTCTAGAAGTATCTACTCAGCCTTTAGAAGTACCATACATAAAACAAACAACATTTTCGGCTCCATCGTCAAACAAGTATAATACAAATAACATTCCGTAAATAAGTTGATTTTAT
>NC_046664.1:57521168-57529365 GCF_010883055.1 Belonocnema kinseyi
TTGGTTAACCATTGAAAAAGATTAGCTTTTATGACTGTTAGAGTTACCCTTTTTGATAAGGCATGTATATGCTCGAAGTTATAAACCGCACGTGCTGGAGTCATATAAATTCGACTAAAGAGCTAAATTTATGTCTTCAAGGCATGACAACTTGTCTCCAAGACATAAATTGATCCGTCTTAAAATAGCTCCGTCTCAAAACTGAGACATGCTCAAGTCGAACTATTCGACTTCAGCATATCTTGATTGGGAGCAATTCAAGTCGAGCTCAAGTCAAAGCATTTTTATTCGGGAGGCAAAGAGGAGTGTTGCATGGGAAAGCTAGTTTGAGGGTAATTAAAGGATAAAGAAGTTGAGAAACGGTTGTAAAAGCACAGCGCCTAATTTTGCCAAGATATTTTTTTTAATTTCTAGGAATTTTAGAAGATTGCTAAATATTTCAAAGGATTTTAAAGGTTCGCAGTAATGTTTTTTACGTTTTTTTAGGATCTTAAACGATTTCTTGAACTGCAAAAATTTCAAGGGATTTCAAAGAACATCATTAAATTACAGGTACTTTGAAGCGATTTTAAGGAATTTTAGAAATTTTAAAAGATTTTTAATTCTTGTGAAGTTTTATTAAAGATTTTAGCACACTGGAAAGATTAAAATTGTTTAATATTTTTAGATGTTTACAAATTTTTAAGTACATAAATATTTAGAAAGGATTTTCAATAGATTTCAATAAGTTTCAAAAGTGTTTAAAGATTTTCGAGTATTCTAAAAGATTATTTCGAGGACTAGTCGAAAGCTTTACAAAATTGTAATCGGTTATTCAAATTGATAATCTGTGGTAATGCGAATCATGTGATTAATACAGTGCAATCCTCAATAATCCAATCCAAATAAAGAGTAAATCTCCTCTTCTCTACAGTAATCTAATAGTGATCCTAGATTATCTACTTGTAGTTCTGCATCATTAACGTCTAATCTGCAGTAATCCACTTGTAATCCTTTATAATCCACTTTTATGAGGGAGAAGTCAGAGTAAAACGAAGTAATCTACTTGTAATCCACGCGCAACCCTAGTATATTCACTGATAATCCATGGAAATCCATATGTAACCCTGGGTAATACACTTGTAATCTGCGGCAATCCACCTGTTATCTGGAGTTGTATACTTAGTACAACTGTTACCATATTGAATCCATTTGATATCTTACGTTAACCAATTCATCTACTTGTAATTCCAAATAATCAATTTTTAATGTGCTTGTATTTCACAATTATCGACTTTTAGTCAAAAATAATCTACTTTTTACCATTGCTAATCAACTTTAAATCCTTCATTTAATCATTGATGATTTAGTAATAATTCTTGATATTCTACATGCGATGCAGATAATCCCAATATAATTTGACATAATTCACTAGGTAATACACTTTTTATCCCTGGCAATTAATTTTTAAAGCAAAGTAGGCTAGTTCTTATCCTGGGTATACTACTTGTTTTCTACAGCAATCCACTTTCAAAAACTTGGAAATCTTGGTAATTCCATGGTAATCCTCAGTAATTCAATTAATCTGTGTTTAAACTACTTGTAATCCGCAGTAAACTGAGTATTTCGTGGTATTCTGGTAATTCAGTTTATTCATGGGTAATACAATATTAATTTGAAAATCTTACTAACTCAATTGCCATCAACAATAATTCAAATAAGCTGCTTGTAATCCACATGTAGTCCCCGGAAACGAAGTATTCTGTTATAATTTGGTAATCCACTTTTATGTTGGGTAATGCTCTTGTAATACAGGAAAATAAAATTATTCCACTTGTGATTTTAAGGAATCCCGTTAATACACCTTCAATTTCATTGTTATCTAGAGTAGCCTACTTACAATCCCCTGAAAACTAAGTATTTTCTAGTAATTTGGTGATCCAGTTTAATTTTGGGTAATCTTCTTCTAATCTAGAAAAATATAATTATTTCATTTGTGATTAGAAGTAATCCCATTAATCCACTTGCAATTGCATGTTAATCTAGAGGAGCCTACTTAAATTCCGAATTACAACGCCAGTAATCCACTTGTACTGAAATATTAATCCATTCGTAATCTTCGTCAATATACGAAATACTCTTTTATTCCTAGTTATAATGTAATTATAGTATGCATTATTGTCGTTAATATGCTTGTAATCCTAAGTAAGCCAAACAATGTGGGATAATTCGGTGAACCAGTATAATTTTCATTAAGACTCTTGTAATCCAGTACTACATAATTGTTTTACTTATAATCCTGAGTAATCAACTTGTAATACGAAGTAATGTCCTTAATCCACTTATCATTTTTATTGTAATTTAAAGTTACGCACTTAAAATTCGAATTAATACACCCGTTATCCATTTCAAATCAAAACCTAATCCACTTCTTATCCTAATCAATCCATTTGTAACTATATGTAATTTAATCCCATTTTAATCAAGATTACGCCACTTGAAATTTTAATTAATACACCTGTAAACTATTTTACTTAAATTGTGACCCCCTTATAATATAAGTCCATCCACTTGTAACCATAGGTATATCCACTCTTCATACTAGGTACTTACAGAATGCAGTAATCCGAGGTAAAATTCTAGTAACTCCAAGCAATTTATTTTTGATCTAAAGATATCCCCTTATAAATCGCAGTTATCGAAGTAATCCGAGGTAATTTTTGTCTTCAACATGTAATTAAGAGTAATCTAATTACGCCACTTTTAATTCTAAGTAATCCTGTTATAAATGAAAGTAATCTAATTAAGAAAAATACATTCTGATTATAATAAGAGTTGTCAATTTCGAATTCAAATGAATACAACTGTAATCCATTTTTACCCAAATTTATACTCCACATTTCATCCGACTTGTAATCTTAGATAATCCACTTTAAGTCCTGGGTAATCTACTTTTATTATGCAGTTGTCGTATGTATTATTCTCTTAATACTGGGTAATTCACTTGCAATCCAAATAAATCCACTTATAAATCACAGTCATCGAAGAAATACTGTGTATTTTAAGTAATCCGATTTTTATCAGCAGTGATTTGAGTAATCGAGTTTAATGCGATAATCCAGTATAAACTTGGTGCTCCACATTCAATCCACACTAATCTTATTGTGTCACTTTCAATCCTAAGTAATCCAGTTTTAATTCGGAGTAATTCAACTAGGCCACTCGTGATTACATTGTAATCCAGACTAGTCCATTCGTCACTCAAATTAATACACCTCTAATCAACTAGTATTTTACTTGTAACCTAAATATTAGATAATTCACTTTTTATACGAAATACTCAAGTTAAAGTATGCAATTACCGTAGGTAGTACACATTTGGTCCTGGTTAATTAACTTGTAATCCAAAGTAACCCACTGGTAATCCACTTAAAATTCAAAGTAATCCAATCGTAATCGACAGTTATCTAAGTAATTAGGGATAATTTTAGTTCACCCACTTGTAAACCTGGGTAATCTACCTCCAATAGAACGCATTTATAGCATTTGTTGTTCCCTCGATTTCTGTCCATTAAACTGATGGCTGCATAAGTGAGTAGTATTTCGAACAAAAGCGTGGATGAGTGTCGGTCTCTAATTGAGCACAAGATATCACTGAACGTTGACACAGTTAATCGAGTGTCGTGATTACCACTTCCGTTATCCAAATTGCTGGCCTCATCAATATTCCGCAACATGCGTATAAAAGCACTACGTGTCCTCCAAGTATTTTCAGTGCGTATGAAAACGAGGGCATTGGATTAATCGCGTGCAATTTAAGCCGAATGTCCACGAGAACCGCGATCGTCGTGTCGACTCGAAAAGGTCACATTGCGCGGCTTTTCGCACTGTGTGCACAGGTGTACGAATGACCCGATTACACGCGAATAAAGGTGTCTTTTTGCTCGATTTTCTTCAACGCAAACATCCACGATCTTATTCTCTTTTTTCCTGAAGCAGGTTCAATACTGTTCAATATAACGAGAAATACGATTCTTCCGTGGCTAGAGACTTTTTCGCGGAACTGGATATGAGTTTTTGCTTCGTTATTGATAGTTTTCCACTTTTTACCACAGATATAACAGTTTATTACCATTATATAAAACCTTATGTGAGAATAATTAAATCTTATTAAAAACTTTTTGGTGACTGAAAACTGATGTGACGACAAATATTTGTTATTATTCTTTATTTATTAAGTCCCTAGGGCTAAACATTCCTCTGAGGAATAAATTTTACATATGTTTACAGTAAAATATAACAACTCTGATCAAATGACAAATATGACCTAGGTAAGAGAAAAAAAAAGAAAAATGAATTACAGATGGCTGAAGATAATAAAACATATTATCAAATGACTATGAGTAATATATTCTAATATAAGCCAGCGGTTGACATAACGGATAGAATCAGAAGACTTTAGACTTAATTGTAAGATAACAACAATTAGAAAAGGGGTTAGAAATGTGAAAAATTACAATTATAATACATTTAATACGGATTCCTATAAAATTTTTTGCATGGAAGACGAATCAGAGACTTAAATCCGTATCGGAAATATTTTGCAAGACGTCCATTGATTTACTTTTTTTAATGTTTATAATTTCTTGATGTGGATTTCAATGTTGAATTTTTCACAATAAAAGCTAATCAGTTTCCAATCATCATGTCAAATAGTTCTCGAGAAGTTCGCGATCAGATATTTATTCTTTGCATTTGAAATGCTTAAATAAAACTTTATAAAAAGATCTCTTTTAGTTCACAGTATTTATATGCATCTTCATGTTCTGAATTTTCCACCTAATTAAGTATAGTGCAAGGTTAATTTTTTCAACGCTCTGTAGGCTTTAAGGTACACATTCTCGTCGCGACACCTATGCTACGCAGAAAATTTTTTCTAGAAATTTGTAAATGTATATTTTCTGAACTATCTTCAAATAAATAAAAAACCTAAATCCTTTTTTCAGCCATTTTTCTCCATCTCGCGTTTTTACGCTAAAAATAATATTTTTGTTTTTATATTCATTTTCATGGATACAACAAAATATGCTACGAGTTCTTTTTTAGATTCACATAATAATTGGAATTTTCCGCATACTAATTTTGATAGATAAAAACAAAATGACGAGTCTTATTCAAAAATCTTTTAAAGAAATTTTGTAGGGTTTTTCAAAACCTATTATTTCTCCTGAATACTTTTTTTCGTATTTTGTGCTCTTTGACTCCAAAGTTAAATTTTATTGTGTCAAATTTCCGAAAATTCGAATACTTTTCTCAATTATAAGTGACGAGAGTGAAATAAATTTTAAAAAAATTGTAGTTTTGTTTTGGGTAAACAACTTTCTTCTATCAATATGTTTTCGTGACTTTCGTCGCTTTTCTGCAAATTTTTCATTTTTATTTTCAGTGACATTTTTAATAACAACAGCCAAAACTAGTCTTCTTATCGAAAAGTGATTCACAACAAATTTGCAGCTGTTTTTCTAATAAACAAATAATGTTAGATAATTTCTCTCGTAACCTCTGTTGTTTTTCAAACAAATTTTTTTTTCTTTTAATGTTATTTTTCATGGATAAAACGAAAAATACGCGTCCTATCAAGAAGTGATTAGTTACAAATTTGTGGATTCGTGTTTTTTTGTGCAATCTGTATTTGAATTTTCGGATTTTCAAGAAAATCCAGAAAGTTGTTATCATGATCTTGTAGGGTTTTTAAAAATGAATGTTTTTCAATAAATAAACTTGAAAAAATATAAAGCAAACATTGTTATTTTATTTAATATTACAATTATTCAAATAAATTTGAGGACGCACAACAATAGTCCTTAAAATATCTAGGTGATACTGTATAGTTACAAGTACCAAGAAATTATGCGGGTGAATAAACGGTCAAATGATATAATTTATTATACACTTTTTCAGTTTTGGCGATTTATAATTGAAGTTTTAAACTTGTTTTTTTTTCCTTTACAATTTTATATGTTTATATTAAAAATTGTTTGACTTCTAATGGCACTTTAAACTGTTAATTTTACAACTATTAACATTCAAAAAATCATTAATCAAAAAATTCATTTGATCAGGCTTTAGATTCTAAATATTGTATTATTTGAAATTTTAAACTATGAAATCTTGGACATATGAAAATAATTATTTGACTAAACATTAGTGACTATTTTTTATGATAAACTAAAAATATAAAGGACTCGCACTCCTGCTTATTAAGAAATTGTGACTTTAATAAATTTCAGCCGTCAATCATTTTTACAGAAACTAATGTGAGAAGGCACAAAAGTTAAATGGATTTTTATTTATGAAGTTTATACACTGTCCAGTTTTTTCAGAAAGCATGATCCTAGCAAGGTGGCGGCAGATCGTGTATATTCATGGAATTCGTGAAATTCATGAAAATCCGGAAATTCATGAAATTCAAGGAATTCCTGCAGTTCAAGGAATTCATATAATTCAATGAATTCAAGGAATTCATGCAATTCAATGAATTCATGCCATTCAAGAAATTCATGCAATTTAAGGAATGTAGTGGTCAGCCTTGAGGCGTCGGCAACATTGTTAGTTCCCGGTGCCGGCAAGATTGCATGCTGCCGGCTTTATTTTCCTTTTTTTTTACATTTTTTTTATAAATCGTATACTAATGCATGTTGATGGGCTGATTACAATCCTAAACTTTAAAACACATGCAAATATAATTTGCAGTGTTAAAACTTTGAAAAATTACTTTTTTTGTTTACGAAGTTTATATACACTCTCTGTACCGGCAAAAAGCATATGTTAAGCATACGAAAGGGACTTCAACACATTTTAGAGTGAGGCCATGTAATTGAGGAGTTATTTTAATAGTTTTTTGACTTTTGACACGTCTAACGAAACGTTCTATGTATATAGTAAATCACGCTTTATCGTCGATTTTCGAATCAAGAATTACTATTGACGTCCTGTGGGGGCGAAAATGCACCCCTGAGTCTAGTGGCAGAAATAATGTAAGATCGCACCCCCACACCTTTTCCAACACCACGTGGGGGAGGGTAGGCACCCCTGTGACTGCCCACAGAAATAATGAAAGGTCTCACCTCTACCCCTTTTCTAACCCTACGAAAGAGCGGAAAGGTACCCTAATGACTGGTCAAAAAAATAATTTCAGGTCGCACCTCTACTCCTTTTCCAAAGTCACGTAAGGGTGGGTAGAAAACCCTGTGTCTGATAACATAAATAATGTAAGGTCGCACCTCTAACCCTTTTCGAACGCCACGTAGGGCGGGAAGGCACCCCTATGACTGGTCACAGAAATAATGTAAGGTCGCACGCCTACCCCTTTTCCAACGCAACGTAAGGGCGGAAAGGCACCCTTATGAGTGGCCAAAGAAATAATTTAAGGTCGCACCACTACAACTTTTGTAACGCGACGTGGGGGCGGGTAGGCAATCCTGTGCCTGTTCACAGAAATAATGGAAGGTCGCACACCTACCCCTTTTACAACGTCATGTAGGGGTGGAAAGGCACCCCTGTGACTTGGCACAGAAATATTGTAAGGTCGCACCCCTGCCACATGTCTAACGCCACGTGGGGGCGGGTAGGCAACCCTGTGACTTGTCACAAAAGTAAGGAAAGGTCGCACCCCTACCCCTTTTCCAACGCCACGTGGGGGCGGTTAGACACCCCTGTGACTGATTACGGAAGTAATTACAGGTCGCACTTCTACCCCTTTTCTAATGCCACGCAAGGGTGCAAAGGCATTCTAATGACTGTTCAAAGAAATAATATAAGCTTGCATGTAGGCTCCACCTTTAAGGAATGCACAGAATTCGTGGAATTCATGGAATCCAAGGAATTCAAAGAATTCAAATTTTATAACTTTTCTTCAACATCTGATGGGGAGGGGGACTGGAAGGCACCCCTGTGACTTGTAACAGAAATAATTTTGATCAAAATACTTACCATTTTCCAACAATGTTTTGTCGGACTAGAAGGCACCTCTGTTACCGGTCAAAGAAATAACATTTTTCCAAGGCTTTAGTCTGGAAAACCAGCTTGCAAGATGGCCGATATTGAGGATCGAACATTAGGAGTAAAGACATTTGGGAGAAATTATTTTTGGTGATTGCAGAACGAAAATTAAAGAAACAATTATTAATTTTTCGTATTGCACGTGGCCTACCCCCTA
>NC_046664.1:57529465-57537872 GCF_010883055.1 Belonocnema kinseyi
TACCGTGCAAAAGCTTTAGGCCACCTCTTTTTTTATGACTGAATAAATTCTCTTCATTTTAATCATACACGTCTTTTTAAAAATCCCTTTAAAAGGTTGATTGTTTCAAAAGCGATATAGCAAAAAAGTTTAAGCGTGCCTTATTATGTTGTCGATGGGACGCAGTGAGACTTAAAAAACCGAGAAAACCATAAACTCTCGTGAGGAGGTTGACCTGGATGTCTATCCACCAGAGAGTCGTACCTGTCACACTAATACATTGGCAAGGTTCCAAGTCTATTTAATTTTTTCTTCTGTAGTTCTTCAAACAGAATAATATTTTTCCTCCCTCTTGAACATGTCATTTCGTTTTAACGTCGATAATTTTAAATTTGGTCGGGTCTCTTTCTACTGATGCATATGAAGTGATATAAAAATTACTTATTAAAGATGAGAAATGATTTTCTTAACGATTTTTCGTTCCTCTCTGTGATAGAAAGTTATAACATTAATTTATATTATACAACAAAAAATGTTGTGTTAAATTAATATTTTTTTGGTATCAACAACAAATTTTGTGTGTTTGTTTTTCAGACACTTAGTTTTTCGATTCTATTAGAATAATAATTTTTAATTCAAACTGAAAATTCCAAATTACTATTATTTTATTAAAAGTAATGAAATACTTAAATTTCAGTTTAAACGGGGTTTAAAGAAGATATTTTAGTTTGCTGTTCAGTTTATATGAGTACACTTTTGCCAATTTTATTTCGCGAATTCGTCCAGTCCTTCAGTTTTTTATAAATCTTTTTAAATAGTTTGAATTATTATTGAATTTTTTAACATTCATTTGAAGAAATAAAAAATTATTTGAAACATTTGTAGGAATCTTAGAATTCATGTAGCTATTTTGAAACATTCAAAAATTCTAAAATTTCGTCACAATTTTATTTTTCAATCTTCTGCAATATAGTTTTTTTTGTTCAAATTCCAGAATCTTTTTTTAACTTCAGCTTATTTTTTCATTTTTTCTGAATTTCTAAATACATTCAAAATTATTTGCATTTTTCTAAGAATGTAAAAATGCTGCAAAATTAAAATCATGTCCATAAAATCTATGAATTTCTTTTTCAACGATTTTGGCAGGCTCCTGAAAGAAATTTTTCAAAATTAAAATTGTCTTAAATTTTCCTAATAATTTTAGGAAAATCTGTTTGAATTCGTTAAACTTTTCAGAATTTTTAAAAGCTTATCTTTTTTAAATCTGTGAAAATCCATATATAATTTTAAAAAAAATTGCTTTCGAATCTTTTTTATTACTTTTATTTGGCGAATTTTAAAATATTAAGAATTTTTAAAAAATATTTTCGAATATTCTCTTCAAATCAATTTGCAAGAATAAAAAAGATTCCGAAATTTTCAAGGAAACTTAGAAATAATTTTTTATTATTTTAAATCTTTACAGATCTTCAAATGCTTAAAATTTTTATCTTGAATTCGTCAGCAAAATGCGTTTTCTTCCAAAGTGTTTGAAATGTTTTCAAGTTAGAAATTTTTTTAGGCATTTTTTGAACACTTCAAAATATATTGTTCAAAATAATTACATTTTCTTAAATTTTTTAACTTAAAAAAAAATTGCCTGAAAGTCATCCAAATTTTTTCTCGAAAATGTGTTACATCTTTTAAAATGTTTTTCAATGCTTTCAAATAATCTCCGTAAATTATTGTGTTGAAAGTAAAAATTCATTTAATATTTTCTAAAAAATATTACCAAAATGTGTTTATCATTCAAATACTTTGAAAATTTTAAAAAAGATTCTAAATTTTTGCTTAGAAATTTTTAAAAGTGTATACTTTAAATATAAAATTATTTCAAAGTGATTTATAGACTTCTGAACAACTTCAAAATGATTCATATTTTAAAAATATTTTCAAAAAATAAATGTTTTATAATCAAAATCATGTTTAACTATCTTAATAATTTTCGAACAATTTTTTTATCTTCTCAAAGCCTTAAACATTTTTTAAAATCTTTTAATTTTTCTGGTCAGAAATGTACAAAAATACATGAATAATTGAAAATTTTCTTTGTGATCTTCTAGATTTTTATTTTTTTATTTTTAAAATTATTTAAATTTTGTTCTAAAAGTTTTTGAAAACTTAAAAAAATAATTTTAAATCTTCCTAGAAAACTTGAGACAAATTTTTGCATATATCTTATATTTTTTAAATCACTGGTTATCCTGATAAGATACTTTAGCTATTACACATCTTAAAAATAGATTTTAGAGGACAATTTTCTTTTCTTACTTTCTCCTACACTTTTATATTATTTTGCGTTTTAAACAAAAATGACTTAATTTTAAAAAGAACTTAATATATGGACGACCCCATATGTAAATGTTATGCTTTATTCTGGCTCGTTCATTTTAAATGCTCATTTAGACTGTATCGGAATCAGAGTGCAGCGGTTTTGAATAATTACACTGATTTGATTGAATTGCTCTTCGGTCGCGAAACAGGAGCAATGTAGGGTTTCCTATAAATTATATGGAATGATTAAATTGGGAAGGTATGATATAAATATTCCAACATTATTTGCGGACTGATTCGGTAGTTGAAATCAGTTTACACCAATTTAAATGTTAATCGAAACTCGTGTAAATTATAAAGAAAGGGGCTGTTTAAAAACTAGTTCACGCTATTTCGAAATATTTTTTCAGTGAAAAAGTTAAATACGTTAATTGGAAACCAAGATATATCAGTAAAAATTAAAAAATTGTCCAAAAACTCAAAGTCCCTCATCTTCGCCATTTTTCTACTTTTCGAAAAGTATTTTATGGTTTTATCCCACCACTAAGCAATCATATGTCCTGAATTACAGCGAAATCCCATTCCTAAACGAAAATTGCTCATGATCAGTTGTCGTGGACTCCGTCATATTTAAACGAAAAGTCGACTATTCCAGCAAAAAATACAGATTCTTTTAAAAATAGTCGAATTCTCAACTAAGACCTTTTTTAGAAAAAAGATATATTTTTCATTAAGGGAGTCGAAATTTCTATCCAAAAAGTCAAATTTTAAACAAAATAGTTAAATTTGTGGATAGAAATTAAATGATGAATTTTTTTGAAAAAACAATTAATCCGAATGAGAAATGTAATAGCTGCTATTTCAGCGCAAGAAGACTTTTTTAAAAATCAAATACAGTTAAATTATGCCAAGGAAGAAGAATTTTTAACAAAATAGTTGAATCCTTAATAAAAACAGATGAATTTTTAATCAAACACTTCAGATAAAATTAAAGATGTTTTATTTCTACCAAATAAGTTAACTTTTCGACAGGTGAGTTGAGATGAAATTAAAAAAATTAAGTCTTCATTAAGAAAGATCAATGTTTGAGCAAGAAAGTTTATTAATTCAGAAGAGAAAATCACATAAACTAATCACAAAACAGTTGAGCTTTCTACTCGAGAATGTGAATAATTAACCAAAAGGGTCATTTTTAATTTAAAGTTTCATTTTTAACAAAAATAATAGAATTTTCAACTAAACATTACAAATTTTTAACAAAACAGTTCAACTTTTATAGCAAAAGATGAGTATTCTACAAAATAGTTGAATTTTCACAAAAAAGTTCATTTTCAGCTATATTTCTAAATTTTAACATCAAAATTATTTATTTCCAACCAGGAGTTACATTTAAAAATTTTGATTTTAAATAAAAACAGACAAATTGCAGCTAAATGGTTGAACTTTCAAACGGATAGTCTTTAAGCAATAAAATTAATTTTTTACAAAGTAGTACAACTTTCGACGAATTATTTAAATATTTAATGAAAAATATAATACTTGAATTAAAAAACAAAGCGTTTTTCCACTAATGAATTAGCAAAATTAAATTTAAGAAAATTAATTTCAATTTAACAAAATTTCAAGCAAATAGTGAAATCTTTAACCAAGCAGCGGAATTTTTTAACCAAATGAATGAATTCTGAACCATAAATGTAATAGTAGACTTCTCGATTAAAAATTTAAAATAGCTGCATATTTTCATTGCGGCTTCTTGAAATGCGGTTCGTATTTAAATAAACAAAAACAAACACAAAATATTTGAAAATTAAAGTATTTTAAAAACGATGGAAAAACGAAAAAATGGAGAATAGGAGAAATAGTGTTAAGTCTGTGTTTATATATTTCATTTAAAAACTAAAATAATTAGTTTTTATAATTTTAAGCCTGTCAGGAAATTGATATTTACATTTATATTTCCATGTGTGATGTCACAATTATGCGATATTTTAATTTAAGAAATCGTTCGATTTCAAAGTCTATTTGAATGTTTGGGTACCGTAAGGGGCTAACCCAAACAATTTTAAAAATTCACTGTTTTGTCTTCTTGTATTGTCCAATCTGTCCTACGTGTCGTGCTTTCTTCAGAAAGTGAAAAAATGTAGTTTTGCTATTTTGAATAAAATAACAATGTTCCTCCAAAGACTATCGGAAGGCGTACTCAGTAAACAGTTTTTCTGTTCTCCTGAAAAATTTTCCTGATTGGGGTTAGCCCCTTATGAATGAGCGCAGAAAAATTCAATTTAATCTTTAGGAATAAATGCATTAACATACAAATTCTAAAATACTCGACTACAAAAAATTACCTCTCTTTTCGTGAAGGAAAGTATGTCTTAAGAAATGGGAGGAATTCTTCTCGTTTCGTGCTTGAGCATAGAAAATAAAGGAAGTACTAGACCTGGCGTGCCTGAAACGAAAATTTCCAGAGAAAAGGGTCCTTAAAAGTTGGAAAATGAAATCATTATAAGAAGATAAGAGTTTCGCTTTATGAGAGATGTTCTTCGCGGAAACGAGACATTATCGACGAATTCACGTCTCTTCTCATCGTTAAAAACTTCGATAATCATTATGCGATCCCCAGTGGATCGCGTGACTTCATAATTAATCCAATGGCGAAATCTTCCTCTGAGCCTCAGAGAATCTGGTGTAATCTTGGGTCCCTGTCTTTTCTTTCTAACTTCGGAGGCGAAGAAAAGTTTTTTACGATAGTCCCGCATCGAGAATTACATCCGATTGGCGTATCTAGGCGAATGATCCGAAGTATAAAGTCCATAACGATTGTATGATGTCGAACGAGGTTTGTGGACTTCAGGAATCTCTCTGCCGTGACTTGAGAAAACACCCTAAACTGCAAAAAATAAAAAATGAGTTTTTTTATATAGTTCGAATCGTGAAGAAAGGATATACCTGATTATAAAAATAATTTTTCCAAATTGTTAACAAGTTTTTAATTAACTATTGCTAAATTTTAGACAGGGATCGGAACCCTGAATTCTTAAAGGGTATAGGAACCTAAATAGTCCAGCAGGGGTCCGGTCCGGACCCGAACCCGTAAGAATTTAAAGTGTCCGGTTCCGGATCCGGAACCTTAATAATTTAAAAGATCTGGACCCGTACCCTTAAAAATTTTAAAGATCTAGATTCGAAACTCGCAACCTTAAGAACTTAAATTATCCGATTTTGGATCTGAACTCTAAAGAATTTAAAAGGTCCAGATCCTGGACCGCACCCTTAAGAAATTAAAAGGATCCAAGCTGGTTCCGGACCCTTAAGTAACCTTTTAATCCTGGGTCCAACTTAATAGGTTCTTGGAATTACAATTGTAAAATTTACTAATTGGTTGATAAAAAATTGAGAGAGAAGGAAGAAGAACTCAAATTCAGGGTCAAAAAGAAAAAATTCTCAAATTTGATTCCAATTTTGAAAATTTAATTAATTTGTATATTTACATGATGTTAGTGGGAGTGGACTTTGAAGGGCACAGAACACAAGTTTGTTGTCAAACTTAAACAATTTAAAAATCTAAAAAAATTTTTAATTTTTTTATTACACAAAACTCTCGCTTTCAGTCACTCCGTTCTCAACTTTCCTAGAACTGCTGGCCACGCAGTTTCACAGGGGAGCAGGGCGAGAGCGGTTGTGACGTTGTATATAGATATATATTCCAATGATAAATGAGTCAGGCGGCCTTACTTTCAAGGATTTCAAAGAAATATAAGATTTCAGGATACTCAAGGAATTCAGAGAATTTTAGGGATTTCGAATTATTTAGGCAGTTCAAAGAATTCAAATATTTTTACAAATCTAGAGAATAAAGGAATTAGCGATATTTAAGACAATTGAGGACTTCAAATAATTTTCAGGGTTTAAGATCATTAAATCCATTCAATTAATTATTCAAAGTGAAGGAATTGAAAAAATTCAAAAAATTAAGAAATTTTTAAAATTTTAGGATTTGGTATATTTAAATATTTCTAAGGATTCAGAAAATTGAAAACTTCAGAAATTCAGAATATTTAAGATATTTAGAATATTGTGGAAATCCAGGAGATTTTTAAACATTTTTAAATTTGGCTTTTCAGACATTTAGATAGTTTAATGAATTCAGATACCTTAAGAAATTTAGAGAATTCACAGAATTCATGATATTTAAGAAATTTGAGAAATTCAAATATTCAAGGACTTCACGGTAATGTTAATATTTAAAATATTCTAGGAATTTCAAGAATTGTAAGGATTTTAGAGCATTTAGGAAAGTTACAGAATTCGGACGTTTTTAGAGCACCATGGCAGTTAAATTATTGAATTGAATTTATTGAAATTTAAGACGTTCGGAAAAATCAGGAAATTGAAGAAATTCTGAATATTTAAGGAATCTGGGGGATTCCGAGTATATGAAGACTTTAACAATCATTTAGGTAGATTAAGGAATTCAGATGTTTCCATAAATGTAGAGAATTCAAAGACTTCACGATAAGTGAAAAATGCAAGCAATTCAAAAAATCTTTAGCAGTTGAAAACATTAAAAAATGCAAAACAATTTAAAAATTTCAGGAATTGCGAATATTTAAAAAATTCAGAGGCTTCAGAGAATTTAAAGAGTTTCAGGAATTCAGAATATTCAAGGACTTCAACGAAATCTAAATATTCAAGCAGTTTAAGGAATTTACAATTTTTTCAGGGCAATTAAATTATTGAATTGAATGTGCTGAATTGAATTTACAGGAAATGAAGAAGTTTAGGTAATTTAGGAAATAAAAGAAATTCCGAATATTTATAGAATCTGGGAGATTTGGAGTATTCAAAGGTTTTCCAATCACTTCGGTATTTGAAGGAATTCATATATTTTTAGGCATTTAGAGATATTAAAGAATTCACGATATTTAATAAATTTAAGGAACTCAAATAATGTTCAGGGCTTGAGCGCATTGCAAATTAAATAAATTGATAAAAATGGATGAATTAAAAAAGTTAAGAGAATAGATAAAATTTTGGAATTGCAGTAATTGAGAATATTAAAAAAATTTCAGGATTCAGAAACTTCAAAAAATTTCAGGAATTCTGAATATTCCAGGACTTTACAGAAATGTGACTATTCAAAAAATACAAGGAATTTATAGGATTTTAAGGTTTCCGAGAATTTTGAAAATTTAAGGAATGAACACAATTTTAGAGCATAACGACACCTGAATTATTGACTTGAATTAATTGAATTGAATTTACAGGAATTGAAGAAGTTCAGAGAATTCAAGAAATTCAGAATGTTTCAGGAATCTTAGAGTTTCGGAGTATTCGAGGTCTTTCCAAACATTTAGGTATTTTAAGGAATTCAGGCATTTTGAGAAATTTAGAGAACTCAAGAAATTTACGACATTTAGAAAATGTCAGGAATTCAAAGAATTTTCAAAGGCTGAGAGCATTAAAAAATCAAATACATTTAGAAAAATGGATGAATTAAAAGAAGTAAGAAAATTGAAAAATTTTAGTCATTTCGGGAATTTTTAATATTCAAAAAATTCATAGAGTTCAGCGAATGCGAACAATTTCAGGAATTCAGAATTTTTGAGGACTTGATGGAAATCTCAGTATTCGAGAAATTCAAGAAATTAAACAAAATTAAGGATTTTAGAGCATTTAGGAAATTTCAAGAATTCGGACAGTTTTAGAGCACTTGGTGAATTAAAGGAATTTATGAATTTACAGAAACTGAAGAAGTTCAGCGAATTCAGAAAATTTAATAAATTCAACAAACTTGAGGAATCGAGCGAATTCAGAGAAATTAATAAATTTCACAGCAGTTAGGCAATTCGGAAAATTAAACGAATTCAAAATATTAGGTGATTCTGAAAATCGATGAATTTATCAAATTCTGAATCTTAAATTAATTTATGAAATTCAGTGTATTAAGGGAATTCTATAAATCGAAGAGTTTCTATACCAGGTGTATACATATGAAACCGGTATTTTTTCAAGGAAAAAACACATTTATTTCAAGAGAATGATAACAAATATTTTATTCAAAGTATGCACCCTCGCTGGCTACACATTTTGTCCACCTTTCAGGCAATTTATGGAT
>NC_046664.1:57537972-57556175 GCF_010883055.1 Belonocnema kinseyi
GCCAATTAGCACAAATGGTAAGTTCCGACAGTGCCTACAAGTGTGCCTACTGGCCGCTAAATGGCAATACCGGTTTCATATGTATACACCTGGTAAATGTATGAGGTTCTAAGAACTTCTTTATATCAGGGTGAAAAATAAATCTTTTATACACTGAAAGATGAAAATTTTTGAACAGAAAACAAAAATTAACAAATTAGAAAAAATTTGATTTAAAAAATATTAGCTGTCAGTTATTAGCTTCATTTATTGTATTCATGTTATTGAAACTTATTATTTCCCTTCTTACATACGTGCTTCTGAACTTTAAATAACAAAACGAGCGCATTAAATAAAGTATTATATGGGTTTAATAAATTTTGATATTGAATATTCGTAGAGTATGTATTTAGCTAATTTGCATAATTTAAAACAATTATAAAAACTGATTTCTTACCTACACGCACTTCAATTTCGAACATATTTGGCTAATTGTAAAATCATATAAAGTCAAGAACCTCCTACGATTTCACCTGAAGGCTAAGTAAATTCAATTAGTCGAACAATAGCAGACTAACCTGTTGAATCGCCTGCACCTTACAGTTTCGACATTTATGAAGATAGCTCGATTATTTAACTGTGCGTGCGGATCCTTTGTGGCATATTTCAATAATTAAATGATAAGCAGAATGTGAAAATTTGTATAAATTTTGCCTCTTATTCACAAAATTTATAACTTGACTTTTTACATTTAAATTTTCTCTAAAAAAAGATCTTCTTCTTCGCTCCGCTGGAAATCGAACCACAGGTCTACCGATTTCCTGTCTGGTGTTTTAAAAATGGATTTTTATTTATATTAATCTTGCCTTTTTTAATTCTTCAAATTGGCATACTATGCAAAACTTTCACTAAATAGCTGATTTATGCAGAAAATAATTTTTTTAATACTTTAATTTTCTTTAATTTTTTAAGCTTTGTGCGGGACTTCTGTAGGACAAAAATATCAGAAAAAGCATACTTAATTTTTTTTTAAAGTATGCAAGCCCTAAATAATTTCTGGAACAAAATTACTAGAAAGGGTAACTTTTGTTAAAAGTTTCAAAAGTACTAGCAGAACTAATGTCGAAAAAAAGTATTGCTGAAAGAGAACTATAGTACCATAAAAGTTCAAAATATTTCCCATTTTACTAGTCCTTTTTTAAAACAAAATTACCGGAAAAGTTCCGTTTATATTTTCTTTGAATGTTTAAAAATCTGAAATAATTTTTAGGACAAAAATACTAGAAATTGTATATTCGAAAATAAATTTAAAATACGTTAAGTTTAAGTAGGACCTTTTGTAGGAGTTTATTTTTGCTGAACATTATTTTGAGCTGGACTTTTTGAGGAGAAAATCCCCGAAAAATTCCCACTTATTATTATTATTTTTTTTAGTAATAATTTTTTACTAAAAATGTTCCCGAAAATTACCATGTAATTTTTTAAATATTTTTACAAGCATAATTTTTATAAATTTTTGTACTGTGTTAGTAACTCACCCATATTTCATAATTTATGTAATTTAAAGATTTCTTATTTTTCCCCGATTTCAAGAAACGTCTCCTTCTTCTCGTTTTTCGCTTAAATTTAGACTGAATTAATAGAAGCAAATGTGAAAATCAAAATATTCTTATTTAAAAATCAATTAATTTTTGTTGGAAAATGTACCATTCTATTTTTGGTTTGAAATACATATCGTTTGGTCGAAAATTCTACAATTTGGTTCAAATTCCATCTTTTTTACATTCTCATAATTTATGATTGAGAAAGTATTAGAATTATCGGAAATTTGACATCACACTTTTTTTAACGGATCTCCACGTTTCGAGACCCCCTGGACCCGAAAATCAGGTTTTCACGATGGCGCCTTTTTGTCCGTCCGGCTTTGTTCTGAATTTGAAAATTCCATGTACGGATATCTATAATATAAAAAAGAACAAACAATTTACCATCATTACTTTTTTCGATAAAAAGAAAATTATTAGAGTTATAGCGTTTTCAAATTTTTTTTAACCAACCGAAAATCAAAATTTGAAGCCAAAAAACGCACGATATGAAAAAAAGTCAAGAGAAGAAAAACATTTCTTTTTGAAAGAAAAAAAATTCAACAAAACTTGTTTACACATGTCTCTCGGAAATCGAGCGCGCGCGCAGCGCGAGTGTCACGATGAGAAAGTGTACCTCAAATCCTACAGAGCTTTGAGAAACTTTGACTATACTTAATTAAGTAGACAATTCAGAAAATGAAGACGCATATAAATACTGCTATCTGAAAGAGATCTTTTTGATAACATTTTTTCCAAGCATTCCCAATGCAAGTAATAAATATCCGAGCGCGAAGCGCGAGGTAACCCATTATCGAGCGCGAAGAGCGAGATTCTACCGTCGCGCGCCCTGGGCGCACTCAAACTCACGAGCTATATTCATTTTTCATGGAAAATTCGTCTTTTTTGCTTAAATTCAACTGTTTTTAATTTAGAATCAAAACAATAATCGTTTCAATTCTTTTTATACATTTTCGGTTTTATTCAGTTTTTAAAATGTTTTTTTGTCATAGTTTCCTGATTTTGCTTGAAAATTGAACTATTTGGGTGCCAATTATAATCTTAGTTAAAAATTTTTTTATTCACGTGTTAAAAATTCAGCGTTTCTGTAAAATATTTGTCTTCCACTTTGGTAAAATCTAAACTATTTGGTTAAAAATAAAAGTATTTATTGGAATTTCAATACTTTTGTCCTGCATAGGTCCCATTAGCAATTGGAAAATTACGAAAAAATGAAATGGAACTTTTCTAATCCTTTTGTCACTATTTAGACTTATAAAAAAATGTTAAGAAAAGTTGTTTACTTAATTCCTGATTTTTCTCATACCCAGTGCCTTAGCGGGACTTTATACTGAATCCCAATGGGATCACTATAGGAAATTTTTTTTATCGGCTGCTTTAAGAGAAACAAAAATCCTAATCCATTTTTTAAGAAAAATTAATCTAGTTATTCAAGTTCTTTTAGAATTTGCATTTTATTAGACCAGTTTAAT
This sequence comes from Belonocnema kinseyi, assembly GCF_010883055.1. Taxonomy (NCBI): domain Eukaryota; kingdom Metazoa; phylum Arthropoda; class Insecta; order Hymenoptera; family Cynipidae; genus Belonocnema; species Belonocnema kinseyi. The sequence goes on from NC_046664.1 coordinate 57,541,028, forward strand.
CATAAAACCCGTTTATGTAGATAAAAGGAAGAATCTAATCTGCAAGGGACCTTATGATTGTAATTCCAGTAGTATAAGCACACAGTAGTATAAACCCTCTGTGGTCAACCGGAGAATAATCTTCATTAAGAAAGTCAGTTATCTTAGACCTTGGTGAATATCATTTTTATTTCTGAAGATGAATTTAAATATTTATAATATAGTTCCCTTCAGAATTAACTTTAAAAGACGTATCTAATTAATGCCGGGAAAAGAGAATCAAGAATCAGTCCCTCTGAAAATTTTCCTTTCCAGGTGAATGCTTCGTTTTCTGATTGTGATCTTTGACATTTAAACCTATAAAGGAAGTTTTCAACTTAAGAATATTGCTTCTCACTCTTCGATAAGAAAGTTATTTCTATAACGACAGTTTTATTCCGGAATTTTTAAAATCATCAGTATTACATGTACTAAATTTTATAGTCTTTTCATCTGAAATTTTTATTTGAAGTTATTAGTTAGTATGATAAGCATTTATTATTTTTTTAAATTGGTGTGCGTCTTATTAAATATTATGATAATCGAAACAAAAGTTGGCTAGTAGCACGATGACTTTCGAAAGAACTGACATATTGCATTTGCCTTTTGTTTAGTATTTTAATGTCCTATAGTGAATATGCAATTCCTTTTCCAGTCATTTTTGATAAAAAATGAACAAGTGAGAGCATTTACAAAATTTCTAAGACCACTTTTTTAAGAATTTAAAAATTTTATGGACCGTCAATCGTAGTAATCAGAAATACGAACAATTGGTCTTAATGACTTTTTTCGATTAAAAACAAATTGCCAGAGGTATAAAATTTGCAAGAATAAAAACAAAACAAACTAAATATGAACTGTAAGCCAACTACGCACGATATAAAAAAAATTAATAGGAAGCAAGGTTAAATTTTAAAAACCCTAAGCGATTATCATAGCAGCTTTTTGAACTTTTTTCAAAAATCGAAAACTCAAATTTTGATCGCTCAAAAAAATAATAAATTATTACAAATTCCATTTTTCGGTCGAAATATATAACATATAAAGGTAGATGAGTAGACAAAAATTTTCCAATAAAAAAAAGCAAGAAATTTGTTACCAATTCCTTTTTGAAAGGATGCAAAGTTTTTGTTTTATTCATAAAGAACAGCATTAAAGAAAAAAAATCTTCCCGCTACAAAGTTTTAAAGAAGACATGCTTTTTCCGTTTTATTATCCGAAATTAGCGTTTCTAAACATTATTCATCGTCAAGATTTACAATTTTTAACCATGTTAAATGAGTTTGAAGTTTCACAAGGAAAATAGGTTTGTTTTATAACAGATTATTAGATTTTGAAGATTAAGAATTATTTTTTAAAAAATTCGTTTTTTTAGCGTTTTTAAATGTATTTGATGATTTTACACAAACAGAATGAGATTTCAAATTTTCACGATTTCTGAACAGTTTAAGATTATTTTAGTGTATAAAACCAAAAATTAATACATTAAACACAAAATAGAGTTTGAAGAAAATCTCACATTTTTAAACTTTTCAGGTTAATATATTAATGTTTTTCAGAGGGAAATCGCTTATTGTGAAAAAAAAATCATTAGAGGTAAAGAGAGATTTTCAATTTTGAACAATTTGATCTTACATAGGTTAGCATTTTTCGTCCGAAATTATTCCTATAACAATTAAAAAATTATTAAATCTGAAAGAACGTTTACAATCATTCGAAAACTTTAGCTGATGTAAGTATTTTTTACCTTAAATTTGAATTTCTGAACGAAAATTATTATAGACTTAAATCCAATAAGCATGATAATTTACCTGTTTTTTTTAAGTTTATTAATCTTATAGAAACTCTAACTATTTCACTGCAAATTAATTTTTTGGTTAAAAATAAATCCATTTGGTTTAAATATTTAACTGTTTCGTGGAGAATTGGTCTTTTTGGTTCGAAAAATATATCTAGGTTACAAATTTTGGTCTTTTGTTTGAAAATTATTTTATTTTAGTTAAGGATTTTAATTTTCCGTCACAACTCTTCTTTTTAATAGAATTCATCTGTTTTGTATTCAAAATTAAAGTCTGTTCGGTTGAATACATATTTAACTATGTTGTTAAAAATTTAAATTTTTGTTGAACATTCATTCTTTTAGATTAAGAATGAATACTATTTTGTAGAAAAAAGTTTTTGGTTAAACACTGAACTATTTTCTAAAAATTTGTTTTTTCTTTTGTTTTTTAAGATTTGATTATTTGATTAATGATGCAACTATTTGTAGTTGTATTTGTAGTTGGAAGTTGATAATTGATCTATTCGGTTAATAATTTTACTATTTGGTTGAAAAATTCATTATTTCACTGAAATTCCTTTTCCCCGAAATATGATCTGTTACATTATTCGTTGAGATTTAATCTTTTTGTAGAGAAAGCATTTTTTTGGTTAAAAAATAATCTTTTATGATTTAAAACTAATTTTTTAAAAATGAAATACGTGTCGGCTGAATATCTTAATCGCTTCATATTAAATTTAATATGGTATCTAGACTTGAATTTTATTTATAAGACATTCTTTTCCTATTATCGTGAAAAATGAACCTATTTCCCCTGTTTTGAATTTTGAGCTGTGCAGTTAAAGAAAGTGTATAATTATTATGATATTGTAAAAATTGAACTATTTTGTTTTATATTTAATTATTTTGTTCAAAATGAAAGAAGAATTCAAAAAATAGCTTGACCTAGCTTTTAAACAGCCCCTAATTTTTTAAAATATAATTTGATTATAGTTTATTTTTGCTTTATACATTAGAAAATAATCTTTTCAATGAAAAATTCAATCATTTTGAGATTTACATCCTTCTAAAAATAAAAGAGTTGTGGCATGTAATAATGAAAAAATTAAAATACTAATTCCATCTTAAGATGAAAAATACAGTGAAACCCTTTAATAGCCCTCCCTTTATAACCCTGGTGAGAATCGACGTCGCGCCACAAGTAGGTGTAACAGGAGCTGCGCGGCGTACGCGGGGTATGCGGTTGTCAGTCAGGCGAGCACTCAGGCCTGAACAAACAAAATCGGAGCGGGCTACAATGAGTTAGTTCCCACCCACAGGCAGCCCAAAAATCGGTGCTATAAAAGAGTTTCACAGCAGTATGCATAAATCCCGCAATGACGTTATAATGTGTACTAGGACTCATTATCGCTTCAACGTAACTCGTTGACCCACTTATATGCCCCAGTGTTTCTATATTAGAATCAATATATTTTAACCGACTAACACGCAGCAATTTTGGTCAGAAATTACTTAAATATAACACTGAATTATTTCCGTTTTATCATCCACCCAAAAAAAAAAACCTTTAAAAATCGAGATAAGTAAGAGCATTTATAATTATAGATTCCGTTACCGTCCCAGTTAACGACATCGAAAACATGCTATATCTGAAGTGGTTCGTACCCGCGCTAAGTTTCTCGAAGTTTCCTAATGTCAGTCGTTGCATGGATAACGGAATCCATAAATAAAACTGGGCTTACTTATCTACTAAAATCAAAATAAAAAATAAGAAAAAATTTGATGCGAGATTTTGAAATCAAGAAAAGAACTTTATATTTCATGAGCTCTCTCACAGGGAAGAATGTATATTTTGATAATATCGAAGCGAAATGATGGAGCTGGCCCAAACTTGTGAAATTATCCACTGACTTCGAATTGCTCTGACAGTACTGAGGTTTATGACACTATCAGTAACTCTGCTCTGTTTACGAGTTTAGCATTCTGGTAGCCAAATATGTTTCGAGTAACTGTAAAGTTCATACCAGGCTCATGAACTGTGAATTAGAATGACCGCAATGAATTTATTTTAATTTTAATATTGATTATATTTTACACATATACTAACTTTGTTGTATCATTATCGATTAATGTATCAGAATTATCGCGAAACTATTATTGTTAGGTATCCCGCGTTTATGATTCGTTGGAGCTTTCTTTTTTTCCCGTTGAAAACATAAAATCTAAAAGATCCAGGCTTATGAATTCTTGAAATTCTAATTTTTTATTTTTAATGAACCTACAAAGTTCACACACTATACGAAGATGTTAATTACGTAACTCGTTTAAATTTTTTTAATCAAAAATTCTTATTTATAATTAATAAGTGTTCTCAACTTTTATGGATTTGTAAAAAGTACAAAATTTTCGATTACAAACTTATAGTGACAATTTTAAGAGGAGAAGAGGCTTTTTTAAAGATTCAAGTAGATATCTGAAAACACCCTATTTCTCTACTAATTTAATTGAAAAATCTAAAAAAAAAAAAAAACACGTGACAATTTTTTTCGAAACTTTTAAAATAAAAGAGTTTTGAACTTTTTTGAATATTATATAGCTTCCACAAAATTCAGGTAAATAGATAAAATGTTTTTAAATTTTGTAAAATGAAGGACAACTGAAGACTTTAAATATTTTTAAAATATCTGTTTTTAATACTTCTGATCTTAACGGAAATATATAAGTATTTAAAAATTGAGAAAGCTAAATACCAACATTAATTAACTTGAGCTTTTGAAGGTGAGAGTTAGAGTTATAGATTTTTTAAAGATAATGCAAATTATTATGAGCCATCTATTATATTGTGATGTATCAATTAATATTTAAAGTTTCATCATTCAGAAAACGCAGAAACTTATATGATTTCGAGAAATAAAAATTGAATAATAATTACTTCAAGAAGGCGAATCTGAAACTGTTCAAAATTTAAAAATTTACCGATTTTAATGTTAATAACTTAAGTTTTTCTTTTCTAGAGCCTTGGCAGTTAATCAAATTCAAAGGTCAGGTTGAAACTTCATCAAATATTACAAATTTGCAAATAACTTAAAATTATGACGTTCATTATTTAATACTTGCATTTAATTTCGAATCGCCTGTGTTTATTGTTTTAAATCTAACCTAAAATGTTGCCATCTGCTTAAGTAAGTAATTTAATAATAAATTATACATTTAATTTTTTGATAAAATTAGTAAGTTATTTTTTGGTTACAAATTTTTTGTTGAACGTTCGTCTTTTTGGTTTCAAAATTCGTCATTATAATGATAAATTACATTTTTCTTTGATAAAAATACAACTGTTTCGTTACAAATTATATTATTTAGGTAGAAATTTTATAAATTTGGTTAAAATATTTGTTGTTTTTTCAATAAAAAATCTTACTTGGTAAACAATCTTGTCACGTTTAATTTATAATTAAAACATTTTTTGTTTGAAATATCAACTATTATATTTTTTGATAAGAATTAATCCTTTTTAATAGAAAATTAGTCTTTCTCATTTAAAAATTCAAGAATTTGTTAGAAATTTTAAGTATTAGGTTAACCAAGAAAGTTAAGTTTTGATAAAAATATAATAGTTGATATTTCAAACAAAAATGATTTTAATTACATATTGAAAGCAGACAAATTAATATTTTTTTTAAACCATGAATTGCCATCAAACTGCTAAAGCCTCAACCTAAACAGATTAATTTTCAACCACAGTTGCATTTTTGTTCAAGAAAGATGAAATTTATAATTAAAAAGATACGTTTTCGCAACCACAAAAAACGAATTTTCAAAAAAATAGTTCAAATGTTAATCAAAAAACATTTTTCAGTCAAGAAATAAAAAAAAAATGCAAGCAAACTGTCAGAATATCTAGTCTATGAAAAACTGGTTGGGCCCCTATCGGAATATCTAGTCTAGAAAAAACTAATATGTGCCATGGCAGATTCTAGTGAAGAATTCCAAACTTCGTATAGGTATAGCAAATCTATCTATGGCTAATGAGGCCCCGACCAGAGAACTCCTAAAATCTTACATTGCCTCAAATATAATTTTGAGGCTATGGAATGTTTCAGTATGCAAAAATAATGTTTTTATGATTATTTAAACTCGTTATTCTCGGAAACTTGGCTTAGGGCACTAATGAATATTTTCTTCGGAGCCAGGTAGATATTTTTCAGTTAAAGTTAAAGAACTTATTTCAAGTACAGCTGGCCTGTGCTTCTTTTTAAAGAAAAAAATGATAATTCCCATCTTTATGAAAAATTGTAAATGTTTAGAAAAAATTGAATTTTAGGCTTAGGTTTAAATGCTCATAAAAATTAAATGTTCTGTCACTGTGAAAACTGTTAAAGTAGTCTATAATGGGAAAAAACAAAATATTATACGAAGAAAAATTTCAGTCGATTACATTTATTTACATAAAAATTATATTGCTGATATTCATGTTAGTATTTTGTATATTTTACATAATCAACGATATTTATTATTGCCTCAGTATTGGATATACTTTACATTTTGTCCCAGCAATGGTCGGCTTACCTTAAGCAAACAATTATAGAGTGTTTTTTTTTTAAATAGAAATCCTTGAATCGTTAAAATTTCACAGTGCTTCAAAAAAGTGATAGTAGGGATTTATAACTTCTACCCTAAAATATTTTACTACTCAATTTATAAGAATCTAAATGTTGCAATCAAATGCAATTTAATTTTAAATAGTTGAACTTAAAAGTGTTGAAAGCTTTAATTTCATACATTTAAATTATTTAGATTTGTAATAAAAAGTTTCTTAATTAAAAATAATTTAAGCTTTAAATTTGATGTCTAAATTTATTAGCATTATTTAATAATAGTGAAAGTTCGAATTTTTTAATCTTAGTAAGTGTAAAGAATTTTGGCGGACCAAGAAATGATCGATAACCTTGTGCCTTAATAAAAACTACGACTCTGATTTTAAAAAATGCATGAAATTTAAAAAATACTCATGAATTTAAAACAATTTCAGTAGATTCGAAAAGTGTAACCGATTTAAATGATTTCGAGGAATTTAATTATATTTAGGGGATTCAAAGGATTTAAAAAGTAATTGAAAGATACTATGATGTTGCAAGTAGTTTTTTCAGAGTTTAAGAGATTTAAAAGGGATTAGGGATTTTAACAATTTTATGGAATTTCAAATCTTTGAAGGTATTTTAAGGGACTTTTTGTAAATTTTACAAAATTTTAGAGGATTTTAAAAATTTCTAAAGAAAGTATAGAGAATATTATAGATTGTAAAATTCCATAAGGGTATTAATTAGGTATTTGTGGGATTACCAGGAATTTCACAACCTTCAATGGATGTTATACAAATCAGTTTATTTCAGAAGATTTAAAGGGTTCAGGATATTTAAAAAAATTTCCAGAATTTTAACTAAACTAAATATTTTTAATGATTTTTAAAAAATGTCGTAGAATTCAAGAATATTTAGATGGACTTGAGAAGGTATCCATGATACCAGTGATATTTATACACTGTATAGGATTTCAACAGATTTTCAGAGAACTTTTCATAATAAATTAATTGAAATGTAATTTCCAGGAAATTCTATCGAATTCTACAGATTTTAGGGATTTTAAAGATTTCAGAAAATTTGCACAGATTTAAGGGATTCTTACAAATTTTACAATAATCAATAAGAATTAAATGGATTTCATATCTTCTAATGTATATCTTAAAAAATTAAAAATGACCTTAACGAGATTTTGTGTAAGGTGTTTACAGCATATCAGATTGAAAAAAAGTTAATATTTTGATTCAATATTCAAAAATCGCATTAACTATTTTACATCCCTTAAATTAATTTAAGGCCCGTCACTTCAACCATGAAAATTTTGAAATAATTTTTCCGCCTTAGGAAAAATGAAGGTTTAACGTGCGAATATGAAAGCGGCTATAAAAGCATAATAAATTTTATTCTTTCATTATACCAGAATAACTTTTTTTTATTATCATACGTCAGGATACGATAAAATCATCTTGAATTCTTTCATGGCAATTACCAAGTTTTTTCATTGTTCCGCCTGTGCCAATTTCCCAAACTTTTATGGCAAATGGAAGCATAACCTCGATCTGTTCAACCAATTTGGAATCATATAAAGTTTCAGTAGGAAGAAGAGTAGAGATTTGGATGTTAACCTTCCCCTTAATAGTGTCATAAAAGAGCAAGCGTAAAATCGAACTTTATTATTTATGAAGTAAATAAATTATTTAATATTTTAAATCCAGATTTAAATTATTAAATGTGAATTGCATCATTTGCAATACATGAATTATTGATAAGTTTTTTTATTATTCAGTAGCATTTCATTTAATCGAAATTAGCATTTTCATGCAAAAAAATCACTAAATTCCGAGAATAAACTATTGACGTAAACTTTCTTTCATCTCTGAGCCAATCTTTATAATGATTTGTTCATAGCTTCAATTAAAGGTATTTAAAATAAATAACCAATGTTATATAAAATTTCTTATGAAAATATGATCTTAATGTTCCTGAGATTTTTAAGAAAATTAAAGAAGATTTTCGAAGAAGTCAAAGGTATGACAAATTAAATTTTCAACAAAAAACTTAATTTTCAACCAAGTGGTTAAATCTTTCACAAAAAACAGAATTCTTAACAAAAAATGTAATAGTTAATGTCTCAACCAAAAGAGTATTAATTAGAATAGAAAAGTCGAATTTATCCAGAAAAAATAAATGTTTAAAAAATAGATCAATTTTTTGTTGAATTTTAAACTAAAGCGAAAATAGTAATATTTTCAACAACAAGAAAATACAGGAAATTTCAGATAAAACTTTAATTTTATCAAAAAAGTTTCATATTTCAAAAAAATAATTAAATTGTGCACCAAATAGTACGATTTTTAATCAAAGGAGGTGAACATAAAAGTTCGATCAAAATAGTTTAATTAATTAATGATGAATTCGCAACCCAAATAATGAATTCTAAACTAAAATGATAATTCGAAAACCAAAATTTAATTATTTACAATGTAGTAGAACTTTAAAATAAGTGGTTGAATTTTCATCCAGAAAAATAAATTTTCCTACGAAAGTTATAAAACTTGGTTTTCTGAATAAAAAATATTTTCAATTCAAATCAAGAAGACTTCAATTCATGAAAAAGACGAACTTTCAGCAAAATATATGAATTTTTCTTTAGTCAAGATTTTTCAGGTTTTTTTTTGAAAATTCAGAAAGAATTTCAAAGATGTCAGAAATGTCGAAAAATTATCTGGATAAATTCTAAGAAAGTTTTTTATTTTAAAAAATATTATCAAATTGTTTTTCTACCTCGTCCCCTTCCAAAACAATTAAAAAGCATTAACATTTCATTCCAAACTTACTCCTAAAATTTATTTTTAGAAATAAGGAATCATTGCAAATTTTTCAGGAATCTTCAAAAAAAAGTTAGTCTCTTAAAACCTTTCAAATTTGTTTTCGACATCTTAAAAAATCTGAGTTTTGTTTATAAAATTTTTAAATCTTCTTAAAAGTAAAATTATTTTTGAGTCTTTTTGAAACCGCGTGAGCTGCTACGTATCTTTAAAAATAATTCGAATTTTTCCTGCAATTCTTGTAAATTATGCAAAGTAAGAAAGAAACTGTTTTAAATACTTTCATATTCTTTGTCGACAAATTTTACAATCTTGAATACTTAAAATGGTACTTGTGACAATAAATGTTATCATGAAATAAAATTAATTATTATTACAAATTTAAAAGGAAAAAATGAAAACAGCTAATAAAATTATTATGAAAGTAGTATAGAACCGATGAGATTCTTAAAGTAAAATCTTCTGAACATGACTTTTTGTAGAAAAGATTTTACCAGAGTATCCGCTTTAGATCCCATTAAAAGACGTTTCATAAGAAATTTAATCCCGAATCACCCGCATAACTTACATTTGAGTAAAATAAGAAACCCTCTAAAGTAATAAGAATTCCTCTATAGGTCTTTTTATTTTATACCAGTCTCGGCCCAAGAAAAATCTCATAAGGTCACCCTTATACAATAAAAAAGCAACCCCTGCACGTCGAAAACATCGTACTTTGAAATTCTATCATATCCATAAATTTGTAATTTCGAGCTGTAGTATAACTTTTCTGTATTGAGTGAAAAAGAGAAATAAAAAATTTATTCTCCTACAAAAAAAGGATTTTGTAGCTCTTCCTCAATAACCTTCCTCAGTTTCAATTATTTAACCTTCTTTCGCTACTTCACCTCTATAATTACCCAACACGTTCTGTACTTACCTTTCAATAATTTTCTCACAATTTCTCTACTTTTCCCACCCACAATTTTCTATACTTTCACTGTGCTCATTTCCCGTCATTTTTTCGCGCAAAAAAGAATTTAATAGCACATACAGTCATTACTTAGGTCGTTCGAACCTTCCCCTTCCATACTTCCTCTTCCTTCCCCTCTTATTTCTGCTCTTCTTATCTTTTTCCTGTTCTACTGCCCATCCACTCACTTTATCCGATGCTTTTCTTCATTAGCCACTACTTTTCTTTCATACTATTCCCTGATTTCCTCTCAATTCCTCGGCTTTTCCCATCCATCATTTCCTTTCCGGTATTCTCGCTTTCATTTCTTATTTCGCCTCCAATTACTTCGCACTGCGCTTCTTTTCAACAGCTATTACTTTCTTACCATACCCATCCAGACTACCCTGCTAGCCCAGCCTTTAATTTCCTCACTGCTTTCCCGCGTTGACCTTCTTGACTTCTAATTACTCAACCTACTGACCATCACTTTCCTTGATTTAACCTCCTCATTACTTATCACTTCCTCTACTTACTCTTTATCTATTCGTTCTCCGTTTCTCGCTAATACCACCCATCATTCTAACAATATTAAGTAGATCGCTTAAACCTTCCTCTTCCATTCTTTGTCTTCTCTACCACAATACTTTCCAATTTTATTTCCTCCTCTCTCGCATTTCCTTTTCACTCACTTCAGCATTCGCCCAGCCTGACGCTTCTCATTAATAGCCATTACATTCCTTCCATACGCATTTGCACAACAATACTAGCCTTGTGTTCAATTACCTCACCACCCTTCCTCATTGTCCGTCCACGAAATCAACATCACTTCCTCTGCTCACCCTCCTCCCATTCCCCTTCAATTTCTGTAATTTTCCTAGCAACCATTGCCTTTACTTCCATAATGCCTATTTCTCCTCACTGTCCTTACAAGCGAAGACTTCTTAGTCTATTAGGACCTTAATTAAGTCGTGTGTAGCTCCTCTTCCCTATCTCAGTTCTTTGCTCTTCTTTCCTCTTATCCCTTTTATTTTCTCTCCTCTCATACTCTTAAACCACTTACTGTACTTTTCGCTTCTCTTTAATACTTCTCTTTCATACTCATCCCCACTATCGTAAAGCCCTGCTTCCAATTTCCTTACTACCCTCCCGCATTGACCTTCCTTACTTCTAATTATTTCACCTACTTGCGCACTTCTCTTACACTAACACCTGAATTACGAATTCACTTTCTCTACTTACCATTCCCTCACTTCCTGTAAATTTCTGTACTTTTCCTACCCATGATTTCCTTTATTTCCACTATGCGCATTTCTCTTCACTTCCCTTACCAAAACGGATCTCTCAGTCTATTAAGATATTAATCGGATCATCTAAACCTCCCACTCCCATACTTTCTATCTCCTACTTCACTACCTTCTGTCTTCTTTCCTCTACCCCCTTTTTTCCTCTCCCCTTTTCTATTTTCCCTCCACTCATTTCACCTTTCGCTTCCCTTGAGTAAACATTACTTTCCCTCCATTACTCATTAACGCTACCCTCCTAAACCTGTCTAAAATTGACTCGCTACGCCCCCCCCCCCCTATACTGCCCTCCTTCACAAAACATTCTCACTTCTAATAATATAACCTACTTTTCCCTCCCAACATTTCCTCTACTTCCAGTAAGCTAATTTTTCCACACTTACTCCCCCTTATCGCCCTGTCACCCCCTACTACCCTCACATTACTTTAACTACTTTTCCTAGGTCGCCTTCTCTCTTTTTCTCTCACATCCTCTACCTCCCCTTCTCTAATTTACCTTTTGAGGGAAAAAATTACGACGAATAGACACCTGACCGAAATGTTAAGGGTTTCTACATGGGATTATGATATCCTGAAAAGCGCTCAAATACCATTTACGCAAGAGTCGACCTGAAGAATTCTAAAGAGTAAACACATGTGAAATGGACCGAATAACAAAAGAAAATTTGATTTTTGTGAAATTCATAAGAAATCATTGAATTAAAATATATTACATTATAATAGTCTCCAAATTCAAATCTAATGTCATAATTTCAAAATTCAAAATTCAAAATAACGGATCCAGTATGCTGGACAATATTTCAAAAACCTCACATTTAAGTGTTTCATGTCGCAGAGTGCAAATCTGATATTAGTTTTAAAAAATCAAAAATGGCGGATAATCGTAAAAATATTCGGCACTGTAAAATAATGGCCAATATTAGGTTTTTGAGTTTGATAAATCCAAATATAAGATCAGAGTTTCAAAATACGAAATTTCGGGCTTAATATGACAGATTATTATGAAAACGAAAAAAAATAATTTTACCTTTAATTTCAGAAAATATTCTGGTTGGTAATGCCTTTTTTATTTTAAAAAAATTTGCGAAGTAACACATAAAAGGTTTAGATAATAAAACTCGTGAATGTAGATCTTTTTGGGTTATATTCGCAAAGTTGAATAAGTACCGCAATAAAAATACGCTGGAAAAAATATGATTAAAACTTGAAGTGCTGGAAGAATATTTCCAGAGACTGTTTCATATTCCAAAAAGAAACTTTTTAGAAGTTTCAACAATTCTCTATAACTTTTTAGTCACAGAAAACTTCTTCATAAAATAGGTCCTGCGGAATAATTTCCGTAAGTAGTGGGTAAGACAATGATATCTTTTCATTTGTTTTACAAATTTTTCTATGTAGAAAAAATGAAAAGTATTAGTGTTTTGTCCACTCTATATCAATTATATATAACTTTTACACCTGGGTTTAAGCTTCTTCTGATTTTTGTATTTTCGTATCTGGGTCACGATTTATAATGTTATCAGATTTGGATTCAGTGACCTCACAAAGCCAAATTTCACCATTGTTTTAACGTTTCTACCAGTTACGGATTTTCGTTCTGCAATATTGGATTCGCTATTCGCATTGTGAAATAATGGTATTCTACTTACATGCGGCGATCTCAAAAACGCACTTATGACCATTTTTGAAAGTTCCTTAAATTTTTTCGACTTTTGGTGCGATTTAGATTTAAGGACCAATAAAACATAAATGTGACCTTTTTTGTAAAGATCCTGCCATTTCTTTCAGTCATCGCTCCTTAAATTTGATTTACCATTTTGAATTTTGAAATTCTAGTATCAGATTTCGATTCAGAGACCTTTAAAATCGTCATATTATAATTTTCGTGAAGCTTCTACCACTTTTCGATTCTTTTTAAACCATACTGGATGGATCATTTTGAGGTTTAAAATTTTAATATCAGATTTGGATTCAGCAGCCGCTAGAGCCTTAATCTAAACATATTTCAAAAGTTTATACCATTTTTAGATTTTTCTGTCGCCATTTTAGATCCATCATTTTTAGTTTTAAAAGTATGATATCAGTATTTGAACAAGCGACCTTGAGAGCCTTAAACTGATCACTATCGTAAAGTTATCACTATTTCTGAATATTTTTTTCACCATAATAGATTTGTAATTTTAAGTGTTAAAATTATAATCCGAGATTTAGATTCAGCGACCCAAAAATCTAAAAATGACATTCTTTTTGAAGTTCCTGCTATTCCTTGCTATATTAGATTTGTCATTATTAATTAATAAATTTTGAAAACAATTCGATTTTCAGGCAAGAAAATTCAAAAGAAATTTTCTCTATGATTTGTTCGTGCTTTTCATTTGATTAGCTTTACAGTTATTCAAGGAACTTCTATTTTGGTAATTTCTTACCGTGGATATCAGGTTTGAAAACCAATTTTGATCAAATAGCCCATTGTATGCCATACAAGATCCTCCTCGTAAATTTTTTAATTCTGAAATCGGATTCGAATTTAAAAACTTCAAAAGATTTTGATGGAAATTACGAAAATAAAGCAAATAACATTATTTTTTTGTAATTTTTTCTCCCATATTGGATCCCTCGCATTGCATTTAAAATCTATATTTTTGATCCGACTGAATTTTCAAACCAAAATTTTCTTATTTTTTTCATTTCCCTTAGAAAAATAAAATAAAATGTGAGGATGCACTCAAAAATAATGTTCTAAAAAAATAAAAATACCATAATGAATAAAATGGTCAGATTTTTATTTGAATTTGACCCTAACCATCTTCATTGCTACAGATTTCAGAATTTTTAACTTGCATTTCTTGTCCCTAATGTAAAAGCTGATAGAAATTATTTAGTCAACATTTTTTGTTTGATTAAATTTGATAGATACGTAAAATAAAACATAAAAAACATGGCCAAATAATAATTTAACAGACCTTACAAACGTTCAAATCAAAATAGCTAAACTTCCGAGCAAAAGAGACCAATTTTCAATAAAGTAGTTAAATTTTGAACCAAATAGTTGAATTATCAACATGCAATGATACATTTTGTAACAAATAAATGCATTTACAACTAGAACATTTAATCTTATTTGCTCGAATTCTGAAATAATAAAAATAAAGAATTGTATTTTTGGTTGAAAATTGATCGTTTTTGATTAAAAATGGTATAATTTTGTTGAAAATTTGTACAATTTGTTTGAAATTATTATTTTTCGTGGAAGCTTATGCCTCTTGATTGCAAATTAAACTTATTAATTAAGGAACTTAAGTTCGACTTCTTCATGTCTTGAGTTCGTCTCCAAAACTTCGATGTCTGGTTGCATCTCAAAACTGAGTCGAGACATAGGCCTTGATCTTGGCTAAGACGACGTTTACTTGACTCAAGACTAGCCTTGTCTTGGCTGAGATTATCAAACTTTTTTTGGCTCATAAATGAGATTAAAACTGATAAATTAAAAATTTGTAATTATTAAATTAATTATTTTTAATTTAAAAATTCAGAATCGGTTGGTCTTAACGAGTACAACCCTTGAAAATTTACTTCAGAAAAATATAAATTGTGACTTTCTAGAAGGATCACCTAAGCCGTTAGAAATACATAAAAACAATTAACATTATCGGTATCATCGTCAAACAACTATAATACAAATAACAATCAGTAAATAAGTTGATTTA
>NC_046664.1:57556275-57557796 GCF_010883055.1 Belonocnema kinseyi
TTTTCTTCCACCCATCAGCATTTGGCCCGTATTTTCACCTCATATTTGAAGTCGGAAGAGCCGATGCCAGAGTGGTTGGTGGAAGGGCGCACAATACTCCTGACGAAAATAGGCAACTTAGCTGACCCGAAGAGCTACAGGCCAATAACTTGTCTGAACACGTTTTATAAGATATTTACAGCTATCCTAAATGATAGGATTGTTCGGGAAATTGAACCTGTGTGGCAAGAAATGTATGAACAACGAGACTCAAAGAAAGGCTTAGCCGGATGTCGGGAGAACCTGCTCATCGATAGATGTGCCTGTAAAGATGCAGCATTCTATAAGCGTGACCTATCGATGGCCTGGATTGATTATCGGAAAGCTTTCGATTCTACATCCCATAGACTTATCATCTGCCTTTTGGAAATCTTAAAGGTTCATCCGCAAATAGTTGGGTGCATAGAGAGATTGATGCCGCTTTGGAAAAGCAGATTTACAATCTTATCTGGCAAAAATCGTGTGACAACTAACAAGGTCACGTTTCAGAGCGGTGTCTTTCAGTGCGACACCATGAGCCCACTCCTCTTTTACCTTACATTATTGCCACTATCTCTAGCACTACGCTATTCCGACGGGTACTTGTGCGGCAAACCTGCAGATCGAAAGTACAAGGTCACTCATGTATTTTACATGGACGATCTTAAGATCTATGCTAAAAACAGAGAGCAACTGCATCTAGCTCTGGGGATTGTCGAACGATATACTAAGGAAATTGGAATGGAATTTGGGTTAGACAAATGCGCCAATGTTTATTTGAAGCGAGGAAAACTTAATGACATTCCTGAAGATCCTGAGCTCGTTGATAGAAGCGCTATACGACACCTTTGCGCTGGAGAGACTTATACATACCTGGGCGTGCCACAGAGCCGTATTCAGGATGTGACATCTATTAAGGATACTCTCCGAAGCAAATACAAACGTCTCATCCGACAGATTTGGTCTTCCGAACTGTCGGCGGGAAACAAATTATCTGCAACGAACATCCTTGCCGTCCCGGTACTATTCTATTCATTTGGAGTAGTTCCATGGACGAAGAACGAGCTCAGATCTCTTGATATCGGGACAAGAAAGGTTATGCACATGAACAAAAGCATGCATCTTAAGTCTTCCGTTCCGCGACTGTACATCTCACGCCGTCAAGGGGGTGGCGGAATATTGAGTCTTGAATGTCTTCACAACAGGATTATTCTGCGGTACAACACATAGAGTTGCAAATGGAAGAGACCCTCTTCTTAAAATGGTCAGGAATCACGAGGAAGTAGGCAAAGGAGCTGTACAAAGCAGCGGAGGAGGCTGCTGAAACACTCGGACTTGACTTCAGTATTAGGGGTGAGCAAAATGCATCAAATCTAATCCGTCTCGAGTACTCACACCTGGAAGCCCGGATTAAGAAAGCACAAGAGAAAAACTTTCGTGAACAGCTACTAGATAAGAGGATGCACGGTATCTTCCACAGAAATGTGAAGGATCAGTCAATGT
>NC_046664.1:57557896-57562057 GCF_010883055.1 Belonocnema kinseyi
AAGAGAAGCCTAGATATATATATATACGCTAAGAGCAGCCTAGATATATATATATACGTAATGAAAATATACAAGATTATTTAACCATTGACAATGATTAGCTTTTATGACTGTTAGAAATAACCTTTTTTAGGGCCGGTATATGCTCGAAGTTATAAACCGCACGTGTTGGAGTCATAAAAATACGAGTCAAGAAATAAATGTATGTTTTCAAGACATAAATTCAATTAGAACTCAAGTCGAAGCATTTTTATTTCGGTGTTTTCTAAAAAATTCTTCTATTTCGCTTGAAAGGTAAAATGTTTGGTTGTAAATGGAAATCTTTGGTTAATAACTAATTTACATCATAAAATTTAACAATTTATTTGAAACAATCATGTTTTTGCATTAAAAATGCATCTTTTTTGGATTAAAAATTAATTTTTCGTGTAAAAAAGTACAAAGTTGAACATTCACAAATTTTATCAAAATTTGGGTTTTGGCATTATGAACCAACTATTTGGTTTAAAATGCTACTGCTTGTGGTTGATGTTAATTCTTTTTGTATCGGAAAAAAATTAACTATTGATTAAAAATGCCACTGTTTTGTTAAAAACTCAGCAAATCAGTAGGAATTTTATCTTTTTGGGTAAAAAGTAAACAATTTGCTTCAAAATTATTCTCTTTTAGCTAAGGATTCTGTTATTTGGTTGAAAAGTCCTCTCTTGCTTGAGTTCGACTATTTTAAATTTAAAATAATAAATTTGGTGATGGAAATATTTACTAATCAATTCATATTTAAAAATTATTTCGTTTGTTAAAAAGTGTATTTAATTGTAATTCATTATCTGATTCATTTTATCCGAAAACTTTGTCCAAAATGAATTTTTAGTTTGCAGATACATCATTTAGGCCAATCTTTTATTTTTTTAGTTGAAAATGTAATTATTTTACTAAAAGTTCGTTCCTTCTTTGTTTAAAAATTATTCATCTCTTGAGCATTTATTGTTTAGAATTAACAATTTCAACTATTTAATTCAACTTTGAATTACTTTATTACATAATAGTTTTTTGTTTGAAGGTTAATCATTTTACTTAGAAATTTATAATTTGCTAAATAAATTTTTTTGGTTCGAAATTAACTTTTTCACGTGGAAAATCAACTGTTCTATTTTGGGTAGGAAATTATTATTTTTTATGTAACAATTCGTCTTTTTGATTTAAAAATTATTTTCTTCTGGTCAAAATTTCATCTTTTTTATGAAAATGGCTACATTTTAAACAAAACTTACAAGTTTGGTACAGACTTTTACTATTTTGTTAAAAGCTGGTTCTAGTTTCGGTTGCAAATTAATTTTTTCTTCTAGATATTGAACTAATCGATATTTGATGTATAAATAATGTTCTTGGTTTAAAATTCATCATCTTGATTGCAATTTGAACGATTTTCTTGAAAATTAATTAATTTCGTTAAAAAGTAAAATATTTCTACGAAAAAAGTTTAAAATTTAAAGAGTTTCAAATTTAGTTTAATATACTAAAACATTGATTATATTTAAAAGAATTTATCTGCCAATTTTCGTGAAAAATTTCAACAGTAAACCGTAGAAATTATTCAAATTGTTTAAATGATTCATCGATCAAGCGCCTGAATTATGAAAAAGAATTCTCCATGCAAATTAAAATTCATGACCCAAATCCACACTCACCTACGAGTGCAAGCAGAGTGTCAGCGGTGTGCATTTTCCTCGCTCGTTTCATTTTTGCGTTGTTTTCCCAGCATAGCAAAGTTTTCACACACTTATCACGTCTCAGTCGATATAGTATTGTAAAGCGCTGCACTGAAAATTCAACGAGTTTACCGCACTTTTATGTAGCGAGTGCTGCACTCTCTATGCGGAAAAACGCTATCCAAATGCCCTAGGGTGGAAAACCAAAAACATTGACTACTCCTTAACAAGATCCCGTGGGACATCCAAACAAACTCAATGTAGTTCAGCTTAGAGAAAATTTACTTCTTTGGTCATACTTTAGTCTGGAAAAACGAAAACAAGGAAAATCTATCGGCTCAAAGGACCAAACAAATCTCAATCGATTCCAGGAAATTCTTAGAAGCTATGTAAGTTTTACGCCAAATAAGGAGTTCCAGAAAATCAAAAAAGTTTAGTTGTCAATGTACACACGTAAGCTTGAGGCCAACTATAAGTTTTGGTAATGAATAAAGAACTAATAAAAATTATAGAATATTAGACCTAACAGCCAAAAATATTCGCAAAACAGGGGTAATAGAGTGATTATTTAAGGAAATGGGGAAATAATTAAGCAATAAATTCTGTCAAAATTCTGTAACATTTTGACTAAAATGATTAGATTTTCAACGGAAAAATATTTTCTGCCAAAAGAGATAAATTTCGAACCCATAAAGACCAATTTTGAATCGCTAGTTAAATTAGTTTTGAACCAAACAGTTGCATTAACAACTAAATCGTAAAACTGTCAGTCCAAAGTTCTTAAAAAAGAATTCAATTCTCTACAAAAAGAGACCAATTTGTTAGAAGACAGTTAAATTTTCAACAAAAAAGTTTATTTCGAAGCAAGAAAGTTGAATTTTCAAAGATAGAGCAAATAGTTTAATTTTAAGTAAGGGAAGGAAGTTTTAATTTACAAAGATGAATTTTCAATAAAGGAGATACATTTTCTAGCTAAAGGTTCATCTTTAACAAAATACAAAAGTTTTCAATCAAATAGTTTATTTTTTTATTTATAAAAAATCAGTTTTCTACCATGCATGCAATGGTTAAACTTTCAGTGTAAAATATACTTTTTAACAAAACGCAAAAAAAATTTCTAACAGTTGCATTAAACAAAAAAAAATGCATTTTGGATAAACTATTTGAAACTTTTAAATTAGGAAGTGAATCTTTATGAAAATATTTCAAAAAGTAGTTAAACTTTAAACTTGATATTTTAATTTTAAATCAGACAATATTAATTTATAAAATAATATGTAAAATATACAATAAAATAGTTGAAATTTGATCTGAAAAATGTGATTTTCAACAAAATAGTTAAATTTTCAACCAGAAAATACTTCTCACCTAAAGAATTGAGTTTTTAACACAGAAAGAGAAATTAAAAGAAAACCCATTTAACTCACTTTCAAGAAAACGGTTGAATCTGCAATAAAAAAGATTGATTTTCAAATAAATATTAGAATTTTCAATCATAAACAGGAATTTTACAAAATACATGCATTTTCAACCAAATAGTTAACATTTAAATTGAGAAAATAATAATATTCAGCAAATATTTTATATTTGATTAAGGTAATTCGTTTTAAAATAAATAGTTAAATTTTCAACTGAAATAATAAATTTTCGAAAGAAAAAAAAAATTCTAACTAATCATTTAGTAGTTCGAATTTCAATTAAAAAGTATTTCTTATTCATACTACAAAAGACGCATTTTTAACAAATTGCATTAATTTTTAAGCAGGAAAGTTTAATTTTTGATAAATAATTTAATAATGAGATCTTTAGTAAAGAAATTTGATACTCCACTAAAAAACATTTCAGCAGCATGGGTAAATTTTCAACCAGAAAGCTGAATTTTTAACAAATATGAATAATGTTTTACCAAAAAATACAAGTTATTATCAAAGTAAAGCAATTTTTAACCAGATACTTTAATTCTGAACAAAAATAGATTTATTTAAAACCTGATAGTTACATTTTTTACTAAAAATAGAATATGTGCATTTTCCGGAACATGTTTTTAACAAATTAGATGTATTCTGACCACAGATTATAATGTTAGACTGTTCAACTGAAATATTAATGTTTTAACCAAGAATAGTTGGAATTTCTGACTATATTATATTAATTTCGAGCAAAAATGAAAAATAATAGTCTTTTCTGCTTAAAAAATCAGCTATTTGATTCAACATTCAACTATTCGGTTAGAACTTGAATTATTTAGCTAAAAATTAACTTTTTTGTTTTAAGCTTATTTTTTACGGTTTAACAGTCAAGCTTTTGGTTTGATGAATCAACAATTTGTCAATTTTTTTGTTTCTTCGAAAAAAATCTTTCTTGATTAACAGTGTAACACTTTGGTTGCCGTTTTGTTAAAAATTCATCCTTTTAGTAAAAAATTTCCTACTTTCGGATTGAAAATACATCT
>NC_046664.1:57562157-57564455 GCF_010883055.1 Belonocnema kinseyi
AAAATCTTTCTTGATTAACAGTGTAACACTTTGGTTGCCGTTTTGTTAAAAATTCATCCTTTTAGTAAAAAATTTCCTACTTTCGGATTGAAAATACATCTTTTTTATCAGGTAGTATGATTTAAATAAAAATTTGATTTGTTATGTTCCGTCCTAGACTGACTTACAGAATTCATCAGTCTAATTTTTACTTTCAATGAAAATACATGTATGTCTTAAAAATTGAATAGAGAAAAAGAATAAGCACAATCGACCCTAATAACCATTAAAAAATCTCCTTTACAAAATATTATGTAATTCACAGCTTTCTGGCGGCAGTGTAAAGTGTGTATGTACTGTGTAAACTAAACAATGTACAGTGTGTGACTGTAGTATGCAAATCTATTATACGCAAAGGTATCTTAGGGTGGGATTAAAGAGCAGTGAAGGAACGGAGGGGCAACCGATGGCTATTCTGACCGCGGGAGAGAACTCCTGTGTACCCTATTTAAGCAATCATTTGAAGAAAGAGGAGAGTTGGAAGCCATACTTGGGCGGGGGAAGGGAAATTATGAAAATGGAAAGTATTGAAAGTGATGGGAATTGAGGAAGTTTGACATTTTTGGGGGAGTTACGATAAGTGAAATAATGAGAACTAGGGTATGCAAGTATAAATTATAGGAGCAGAAGTAGGAGAAATAAGGGTAAGCGAGGGTAGGGGTATTAGGGAAAGTGCAGCGACATGATCGCACAAAAATTATAGACAGAAATAAAAAATGAGTTAAAAGGAAGTAGTAAAAGTGAGGGTGGGGGAGGTAATAAAAGTGTGGATGGGAGAAGTAAGAGAAGTGTAAGTAGAGGAAGTGAGGAAAGTGTGGGTGGTAGAAGTTAGGCCAGTGAGGGGAAGGATGGTAGGATAATAAGAAAGAATAGGTAATGGCAGTTAAAGAATGTTGGAGGGAAGTAAGAAACGAGGGGCGTTAGCAGAGGAAGTCAGGAAAGGAGCAATCAGAGATGGAGCTTGTTATCTAAAAGAGGTCAAGCGTAGTTTGAAGTCCGGGGAAGGAAAGTAGGATTAGTAGGGGAGTAAAAGTATGTTAGAGGATACTCAAAGGACCTAATTAACGTTTTTGTAGACTTTAAACTCCTTTTTCATACGTGCTGCGTGCCTACTTTGATTATGTATTATTTTTTTTTGCGTGGACATTTGCCCGGGATGGAGTTCATGTTTAGAAAATGGAATTGAGAGAATTTTTCTTGTGAAAAGCGGTGCTCGCAACAGCCACTTTGAAAGTCGTCGGCTTAGTGCGAGAAAAAAAGTTAGATATGCAATTAGAGGCACAAGAGCGAGTAGGAAAGTTGGAGCAAATGAGAAGAGGAATGGAAAATGCACAAGAGCGGCGCCGAAGCTCTGCTATTAAGGCAAAAGCAACGAGGAGCGAGAGAGCTCTCATTCTTTGAGGAGATGCCTTGGGTTGAGCACGTGACTCTTCCGAAATGCGAGGAAGACATTGACACTGAAATTATTCAATTAAGTGCTATTTTCTCGCATCCACATTTTTTGCCCAACAAAATCATCCAATTTTCAAAATCAAATATCTGCCATGAATTTTACAAATACCTGATCGTTGTCTATCCCAAGAAAAACTTTTTTAAGGCCATGTGACGATTGGATCACGTGACCAGATTCCTACCTGAACGAGACTTTTTTTATTTCCTATTTCGTTTTTTATACAAAGCGCTACATCGATTCGAAAATTTGAAATAATAAGTAAAAAGCCCTAAGAAAGGTGGGTCTTGTCATACTTTTTTATAATTAAAAAAAAGGTTTTTTGTTTAAAATAATGTTTTATTTTTCCTGTTTATATTATATTCTAAATTTAGGGACAGGCTGACATTTCTCAGTACTTCTTATTTATTATTATAAATTTTCAACTCGATATGGCGCTTTGTGTGAAAATTAGTCAGGAAATAAAAAAAGTGTCGGTAAGCAAGAATGTGGTCACGTGCCCCACTCGTCACTTGGTCTCAATGGCGAAGAATAATTTCTAGAATAAAACATTTGCATGTTTTTTTTGGTGAAGATCTAATTCACATTTTTGTTAAAAACTTAATATCCTTCGTTAAAAGTAATTTTTTATCTGAAACTTCATATCTTTTGGTAGAAGTTTTGTCTTCTTAGTTAAAAATCAAACTTGTCTGATTAAACTTTATTTTGATTCGTTGAAAATTTAATTATTTGTTTGAAAATTTGTTTCTTTTCATTAACAGCTTTATTTTATGCTTAAAAAATTAGCTGCCCGAGTAAAAGTGCTTCGA
>NC_046664.1:57564555-57566159 GCF_010883055.1 Belonocnema kinseyi
ATTCGTTGAAAATTTAATTATTTGTTTGAAAATTTGTTTCTTTTCATTAACAGCTTTATTTTATGCTTAAAAAATTAGCTGCCCGAGTAAAAGTGCTTCGACTTGCGTTCGACTTGGTTATGTCTTGAGTTCATTTCCAAGACATCTATGTCTAGCTGCGCTTGAAAACTGAGTCTAGTTATAAGCCTTCGTCTTACTTGTATGGCCACGCTAGGTAAATGCACGTTTACTTATCTCCAGTCGAGCCTTGTCTTGGCTAAGATTACGTTTACTATTCTCAAGTAAACCTTCCTCAATACGAAACTTTTTTGGCTCATAAATAAGATTAAAATTGATGAATAAAAAATTTGTAATTACTAAATTAGCTTTTATGATAGTCAGCATGACAATTTTTTTGAGGACATGTATACACTCGAAGTTATAAACCGCTCGTGCTGGATTCATAAAAACTAGACTTACGAGATAAATTGATATCTTCAAGACATAGAAACTTGTCTATAAGACATAAATTGAAGTCTGGCTCCGTCTCAAAACTGAAACATGCTCAATTCGACCGTTTCGACTTCAGCGTGTCTTAATTGGGGGTAATTGAAGTCGAACTCAATTCGAGGCATTTTTACTTAAGTGTCAATGATTTCGATAAAAGCTCATTTTTTTCCTTGCAAACCATTTTTCCAATTAAATATTGAACTGCTAGAGTTCAAGATTCGTCGAGTTAATGGAAAAGGCATCTTTTCGGGTAAAAATCAAGCTATTGGGTTGAAAAGCTGCTTTGTTAATTTCAAAATTAATATTTTTAACCGGAAATTTGACTATTATATTTTTTGTCAAAAATTCGTGTATTTTTTTTAAAATTCGACGTTATCTAAATAATTTTCTGTCACTCTCAGATAGTTGTACATCTTAAAAAAGCATTCATTTCTAAAGCCATGAAGGGTTGTTGCCTAATGCAGAACAATTAAAAATTTTCTACCCACCACGAATTATAAGATTAAGAAAAAAATTCTTGATTCAAAAGCATTACTAAAATAAATATTGCACTGACAAAAGTTGATTGTTTTGACCTGAAGTTAAAATGATCAGAATTAACGTTTTAATATTCTCTCATTTACAGAATACTCCGAAATAAAAATGCTTCGACTTGATTTTGACTTGAATTGCCCCAAATGAAGACATGCTGAAGTCGAAAAGTTGGACTTGAGCATATCTCAGTTTTGAGATGGAGCCTGACTTCAATTTCAATCTCGGATACAAGTGTCTATGCTTAAAGACATAAATTTATCTCTTGAGTTTAATGTGTATGACTCAAACACGAGCGGTTTATAACTTTAAGCTTATACCTATTCTAAAGAAAAGGGTAATTTTAACTGTCATAAATGCTAATCTTTGATAATGATTATACAAGCTTGTATATTTTTATACAATATATATATATATATATATATGTATATAATTAAAAATTTGTCATAAGGACAACCGCAGGATTTTGCCGGGAGCGGGTACTAACCTGAAAAATTGCACCCGCTTCCAGCGAAATCGCGGTAAAATTTCAGCCATAACCACGTCTCACAACCGTGAGATAGGTGGTTACAGTCTGTAAAGGA
>NC_046664.1:57566259-57567386 GCF_010883055.1 Belonocnema kinseyi
ATTCGTTGAAAATTTAATTATTTGTTTGAAAATTTGTTTCTTTTCATTAACAGCTTTATTTTATGCTTAAAAAATTAGCTGCCCGAGTAAAAGTGCTTCGACGCTAGGTAAAAGCACGTTTACTTATCTCAAGTCGAGCCTTGTCTTGGCTAAGATTACGTTTACTATTCTCAAGTAAACCTTCCTCAATACAAAATTTTTTGGCTCATAAATAAGATTAAAATTGATGAATAAAAAATTTGTAATTACTAAATTAGCTATTTTTAATTACAAAATTCAGAATCTAGGGGTCTGAACAAGTATGATAGTTGAAAGTTTTCTTAAAAAAATCAAGATTGTGCGTTTTTAGAAGGATGTCTTGAACCGTTAAAAACACGTAAAAGAAAACAACATTTTGGGTAGAAAAATATACATTATTGTTTAATCATTAGCGAAGATTAGCTTTTATGATAGTCAGCATGACAATTTTTTTGAGGACATGTATACACTCGAAGTTATAAACCGCTCGTGTTGGATTCATAAAACTGGACTTAAGAGATAAATTCATATCTTCAAGACATAGAAACTTGTCTTTCAGACATAACTTGAAGTCTGGCTCCGTCTCGCAACACTGCTCCGACCCAGGTTGCTGATCAATCTCCCTAGCAATCACCCCAAGCGAAGAACCTCACGAAGTCGTCATGTAAGGTTCCCCACTTGGGTCCATTAGCAGCCAAGGTCTTTTGTTTCAGGCGTCATTCACTCTACTGACACTCTTTTTATTAACTATTTTCCGCCACACTTCCCTGTCCTGGCATACTTTTCCAGCTTCTTTTATGCCCATGCATTTTTTCATGCAGACTCTCGTGTTTCTGTGACTTCTTATGTCTCTTCTAACTAGGGTCTCATTCACACATTCTAACCATTCTTTCCGCGGTCTACCTCTGGGTACGCTGCCATTTACTTTACCTTGATACACTTTTTTCGTTAGTCGTTCACTTGGCATTCTCTCAACATGTCCAAACCATCTTAATCGATTTCCTCTCCATGTGTCTACTAGCGTCTCTTCTGCACCACATTCTTTTAGAATTATCTCGTTACGTACTTTGTCCATCAGGGTTTTCCCGCATAAATATATAAATATATAA
>NC_046664.1:57567486-57591506 GCF_010883055.1 Belonocnema kinseyi
AGATGTATTTTCAATCCGAAAGTAGGAAATTTTTTACTAAAAGGATGAATTTTTAACAAAACGGCAACCAAAGTGTTACACTGTTAATCAAGAAAGATTTTTCTCGAAGAAACAGAAAAATTGACAAATTGTTGATTCATCAAACCAAAAGCTTGACTACTAAACCGTAAAAAATAAGCTTACAACAAAAAAGTTAATTTTTAGCTAAATAATTCAAGTTCTAACCGAATCGTTGAATGTTGAACCAAATAGCTGATTTTTTAAGCAGAAAAGACTATTATTTTTCATTTTTGCTCGAAATTAATATAATCTAGTCAGAAATTCCTACTATTCTTGGTTAAAACATTAATATTTCAGTTGAACAGTCTAACATTATAATCTGTGGTCAGAATACAACTAATTTGTTAAAAAAAAAATTCCTGAAAATGCAAGTATTCTATTTTTATTGAAAAATGTAACTATCACGTTTTAAATAAATCTTTTGTTGTTCAGAATTGAAGTAGCTGGTTAAAAATTGCTTTATTGTGATAATAACTCGTATTTTTTGGTAAAACGTTATTCATATTTAAAATTCAGCTTACTTAACTTTACTTAACTTTACTGTTTATATTCAATCAACTTATTCACGGATTTTCATTTATTATACTTGTTTAAAAGGACTTGAGACAAGTAAACGCTGTGTTACTTGACGTGGCCTTAAAAGTAAGACGATGGCTTATGTCTCGACTCAGTTTTAGACGCAGCCAGGCATCGATGTCTTGGAGACGAACTCCAAGCGCAACCAAGTCGAACTTAAATCGAAGCATCTTTACTTGGGCGAGTAGAAAGTAGTACAATTTGAAGAATATTAAGGTGATAAATAGACAGATTAAAATCAAATACGCTCAGAAGTCAATTTAAACTGAAATTATTCGATAAACAACTTTTATAAATATATAAATAAATATCAGCTTAATTCTAGATTAATTAAAAAAAAATTACTGTAAAAATTAGTCCCATTTCCTTTATCGAAAATGTACTAAATAATTTACACAAAATAAAGTGATTGTATCTTACCCTAATACAATTTTTTGTTTCTCCTATGAATGGATTTTTTAAAATAAAAGCATTCTATTTAGGTTGATCTTAATGTTAACCAAACGCATAACGTACCTATTGTGATGTGAATTTTCTGAGCGTCCACGTTTTGTCAAAGTGTTTTACAAGGTCTCAAACGATTTTATTTTATAGTTAAGGTATTAAAGCGATTTTTTGGTTCTAAATGAAAGATTCGGAATGTCGTTTATGACAAGAATATGACATAGAAAATTTTTTTAATTCCTGGGTAAGAGGCTACAACCATTCTATATTTTTCGATCATGCTCTTACTTTGACAGAGTAATCTATTATTTTGATTTACTTAGAAAGTCCATTCCGTACTTTTATATATTTTTTTATACACTGAAAATATCGTACTGCTATTTTATTAGTTGATAATGCAATTATATTAGTTCGCACAACAATTCCATTAGTTGCAGTGACTATTCAGTTAGTACCAGCAACTAAGTAAATGTTTGTCCCAGCTAGGAAAATAGCCGTACCATACATTGCAAACTGAATAGTTGACCCAAATAACCATCATTTTCAGTGAACTCATCTGAAGTTTAATTTAATTATAAACACCATTTTCTCGTTTTGTAGAACGGTCAAAGACCGATATCCCCCTTTTTTACTGTTAAAAGCCAATTAGTCATTTTATAAAACAAAATTAACAATCAACTCGTCATTTTGTTTAAATTTTACTAAACGTACTTAATCGCCAAAAAAGTCCCCGCGTCACAAAAATCTCGAGGTCGCAAATTGTAGGAACTAGTCAAATGGGAGTTACTAAAATGGGATTCCCAGTGGGAATGTTTAACAATCAAACCCTTCAATTTTCCCTCATTTTTGAAAAACTCTAAAGTGATATAGTTCACTAAAAGCCAACAAATTGGAATTTTTCCAATTGTATACATACTTCACGTTTATGCACAGCCAAGGTTTTTAATGCATTTGCGATATGAATCTATATGTTTGTAAGAAATTCTATGCAACCGAAAACTACGAACATCGAAACGAGGAAAGTTTGAAATCGTTTTCAGCAATTGCTGATGTTACAAATGGGTAGTTATATAAATGGTTCGTTTCGCTTTAGAATTGTTGTATTTCTATTATGTGGGTAAACCTTATTGTTGATACGAATAAAAATTAATGGGCGAATCTCGAATACTTATTCTCTTTCAACATGATCCTGAAAACGAATATAGAAACAGGATAAGATAATATTCACTTCAGGAAAATATGGTTACGTCCAATTTTATTTATTTTAATCTGGCCAACAAAAACGCAGCAGTTTTTCTTCTATTTTAATAATATTCTTAGAAAAATCTTATCAAGTATAGTGAATTTGGAAAAAAAATTAAAAACCTCAATTACCAACAAGATCAGCTTGTGAAGCAAAATTTCACAATAGCCTTAAATTAAGGAAAGTCTGTTTTCTGTAAATATAATATGATTGGATCATTAGAGACAATTATTTACAAAGGAAAAATATCTCATCAGAGAAATATTTGTTTGAAAACTACGGAAGAATATTTTGACTATATATTTTATATTAAATGAAAAATTAGACATGAAACTAAAATTGATTATTTAAATAATATTTATATTATTCTATGTATGCGTCGATCTATAATTAAATGTTTTGGAAACCTTTCTCAATTCTTTTTGAATTGTTCGTTACAAGAAAATATGTTCAATTCCAAATAGCCATGTAAAATGCATAGCCAGGGACTAAGTCAAGTGACTGATGAGATTAGAATGTTATAAGTTAATTCAACTAATTTAATACGATGCTTGCACCTACTGCGATGATGCTGTAGGTATATAATTACGAGCGGCCACGAGCGTTAGAGGTGACAACAGTCACCTGTGGATGCTTTCTTAGAGATACCATTAGATATCTGAACTCTAGTGAAGCATGACCAAAATTCTTTTAAAGGTTCTGTAGGTTTTCTGGGATTTCGCTATCCACATCATTGTTGGTAATATCCGGATGTGGTTCTAATGGGTCCGGTACATGATGTTCATTATCCCTAGCACCTATGCTTCCAGCATCAATCAAGTCTTTGTTGTCCACATCTTCCAAGGCGAGTTCATCAATAGAAAGCTACTGTTCCACTTCCATTTTGATAGCAGCTATTTCAACAGTCGAGAGCAGTCTGTTTGCAAATATTAAGCGTTTTTAATATGCCAGATTCTGCTCATTTATTTTTGTGGCTATCTCTGGGTATTTAAGTAACAAGAGTCTGCGAAGTTCTCTTCTCACTCTTAGCCCTTATTTCTCTGCCAAAAAATTGAGGCGCATAATATCTCTGTTCATATGGTATGCCCGTTTTCGTCGCTTTATTGGTTGCTGAACCTCTGCTCAATTGCTCCTGCTTGACCGTTTCACCCAGCTTCTTCTAACTGATGCTCATTGCCGTCGTTTTTCCACGCCAAATCAACCTGTTACTTAATCTCCATTGCTCGGTTTTCTGTCACGTATAGATTAGTCCTGATGTCCTTCACCTCAGCAAAAAGATCTTTCAGTGCTGCGTTTTGTATATTAAGATACTTTGCAGCAAATTTCGTTCTGAAATTGTATCCTTTTTCCATTTTCGTTTCAAACTTCGCACTTTCGTAATAGAGACGCACCAATTCCCCTTTCATTGTGGTATCCCAATTGATACTCTTTCACGGCATTTCTATCGAGGTGGTTAGCTGCAAATAGCTAAAGCTAGCCAAAGCATCTTCAGCAGGTAAGATTGATGTTTCACTGCTCACCGTTTGTCGCAGATATTCTTGCTGGCCAGCTGTTTGATTAGTGAGATCTGCCTATCTTGCAGCTCACCATCGCCACCGTCCCGCATGCTGTGACCACCAGCTGTGGCTCCAGGGACGCCCCGACGATCCTCAGGAAGCGAAAGGCGTTTTAAAATCTTTAATATAGTCTCTATTTTTCATTTATGAGGTTTGTTGTTTTACTTAGTCCCTTTCCTCTTCGTTATTAGCCTACTTGGCATGGAAAACCCTGTCAGTAGCAATGCTACCGCCAACATTGCCGTCAAAGTCATGAGAGGAGAGATCAAGCCCTACCGCGACATCAACACATAATACCTTCGGTAGCGTGCTGTCCCACGGTACTTCTGTCGAGGTGGTTGGCTGCAAATAGCTAGCGCTAGCCAGAGCATCCTCAGCCGGTACAGTTGATGTTCCACTGCTTACCGTTTGTCGCAGATGTTCTTGCTGGCCAGCTGTTTGATTAGTGAGATCTGCTAGACTGCCTCGCAGCTTATTATTATTTTTAATATTATTATTATTTGTCATTAAAATGTTGTCACAGGATTAAGATGGTTACTGCCCAGCATGTCGACGGCATTTTTGGTTAGAGTTGGATTTTTAGTTGATTATTTTGCACGGGCTGTCTCGGTATAGAACGTCACTCACGGACGCATTTTTTAAATGCAATCAAGTGATCTGATGAGGGCAATCTGCCCCGAAATATTAGATAAAGCCTGGTTTTTACCCTAACATTGACGGACTGGGTTGCAGTCAAATACACAATGGGGAGACCTACAGTCTAAGGTGGGTTCCGAAACAGCAAAACCTCAGTAAAAGTACATAGAAAAATTTCCAGAGGTATCGGTCCAGGAATCGAACCTCAGACCTCTGAGGTGAAGTCCGAGCGTCCAAACAACTGAGATAATGATAATAATGAATATAATAATAATAATGATTATTATATGATACATTTTAAGCTCTAAGAAAGTATCCAGAGGTGACTGGTGTCACCTCCAACGCTCGTGGCCGCTCGTAATTGTATACCTACACCATCGCAGGAGGTTTCAAGCATGGTATTAAATCATTTAAATTAACTTATAATATTCTATTCTAATCAGTCACTTGACTTAGTCCGTGGCTATGATGTATAACCAGTTTTACCCGAGTAAAAGTTCAATAATAAAATAATTATAATTATTATTATCAGTATTATCGTAGCCCAGGATTTTTTTTAGAATTTATTCTTTTCCAAAAAAATTTTATTACTTTGTTGTAAATTCAACTATATTAATCAAAATTCAACTTTTTTCTTCAAAATTTACCTTTTGTCATTAAAAATGTAACCACGCGGTTGAAAGATGAACTACTTTGATAAAAATTCATTTTTTTATTGAAGACCCACCTCTATGGTTAAGAGGTTCACTTACGTAGTTGGTTGCAGCTTAGTTTTATTTTTGACCTGCTCTGGTGGCGGAGTCCACTATTTTGTTACAAATTCTAATGTTTCAGTTTAATTCCTGAACGTCTTTTTATTTACAATAATTTTTGGTTTGTTTCAATATCAACGAGGTTTGGTTGGGAATTCATTTTTTGTTTGGAAAATCAACTACTATTTTGTCTAAAAATGAGTTGTTTTTTTTTTGGTTACGAACTAATTTTTATAACTAAAAATAAAACTATTCCACTCTTTGTGAAAAAAGTATGTTTTTCACCGAAAATTGATGTTTCTTAGTTTCAAATTAATAAATTTTGTTGAGATTTAATTTTAAAAGAATTTTGTTGGAACTTTATCATGTATAAGTAGAAAATTCAACTACTTGGCAGGGAATTTACATTTTTTACTGAAAATTCGTGTTTTTTTCGTAGAAAATCGGAATTCAAAGTCTTTTATGTTAAAATTAATATGGTTTTGACATTAATATTATTTTAAAGAATTGAGTTCTTTATTATTACCCCATTTTTGTAAAAAATCACTTTCTTTCCTATGTTTTGATAAAATTTATGTGCGATGCCATATTATTGCGGAAAATTTTGTAACATTAAAAAGATACCACCATAAAATGCTCCTGTTGCGAACAAACAAAATTTTTTTTAAAGTAATTAAAAATGAAAAGGCAACAAACTAAATCCCCTTCCTGCTCTTTGTTTAATTTCTTTTTTATTCTTTATTTTTCTTATAATCAAATCAATATAAAATAATATGATATAAATATTTACTAAAGTGTCAACACTCACACAGCACTCTTATCACTGCAAAGAAAATTGAGCTGGTAGGAACAGCAACAAAACCAAGAAGCTCTCTCCCTGATACCTGAGAACTAAAATCTTACGAAGTTTAGATAACCACCATAAAATGCTCCTACTGTAATAAAAAAAAATAAAGAAGGAAAATTGCGAAAGCAACTAACTAGATAAATCTGATTCCTTCTCTTTTTTGATTTCCTCCTTTTTTCGTAACTTTATTATCATCTAATCACAATAAAAGCACATGATATAAATATTTATCAATATATCGTCACTCAGACAGCACTCTTATCAAGGTAAGAAAAATGTGAGCAGATAGGAATAGCAGCGCAACCACGACGCTCTCTCCTTAAAAAAATAATATAACCAAAATAAAAAAAAATGAAAAAATAATGAGAAGGCAGCCATTCAAATTCCCTATATTCTCTTTTCTTAATTTCTTTCGTCTTCTTTATTTTCATTATTATCTAATCACAATGAAAGAACTTCATATAAATATTCACAAACGTTTCGGCACTCATACAGCTCAAGGCAAGAAAAAAGTACGCGGATAGGAACAGCAACGGAACCATGATGTTCTCTCCCTGATACCTAAAATCAATATCTCAGGTATCAGAGATCGTGATTTTGTTGCTATTCCTAACGGCTCAAAATTTTTCTTTTCTATTCTTTATATATATATTTTTTTTCTTATTACAATAGGAGCATTTTGTCGTGGTTGTCCAAATTTGGTAGTTGGATTCTTGATTTTATTTTCACGAATTCTATAGATTAAATTAATTATTGGACACTTATCAGGATTTTAAGTTTGATTTTTAATCTAATGTAAATCTCGTAAATTCCAAACAGTTATTTATTGAAAAAAATTGACAATTTGAAATTCAATAGCTTATTTGGAAGTCGGATAATGAAGTGTATAATCTTAAAAGTGACACGCGAAGAGTTTGAAATGGCAAAAGTTTTAATTGATGTATGTATGGGCATTGAGTATGTTTCTTATCGGATTAAGCAGAGAATGAAACTTTGTCTCCGTGGATGTGGCGCCCATGTCTGCATAATAAGTCTCGCATTCGAAAGCGTATGTTTAATTATTATTCTCCGTGCGAATCGATTGGTCGTGTCTTGCCTGAAGAGTAATATAGCGACAAAGCCAGTACCAGTACTGTTTCCCCGTGGCGTGAATGGTAATATTCTTATAGGACGCATCGATCGCTGCCAGAGTGGTAGGTATGTATTACGGGCAGCGAGTGTACACTGAACCTACATACCTGGGTGCCTCTTAAATTTATCACGATGCTTTCTCCAAGTCACCCTTATACCTCCTGCCTTATGGCATGCTGTGGTTATAAATGCAGCAATGCCAATGGAATTGTACCCACGATCAATAGAAATATACAAAACGTCCATTGTCTTCACTGTCAAGGAAACCACAAATGCATCTTTGAATCAATTGTCTGTTTCTTGCCAC
This sequence comes from Belonocnema kinseyi, assembly GCF_010883055.1. NCBI lineage: Eukaryota > Metazoa > Arthropoda > Insecta > Hymenoptera > Cynipidae > Belonocnema > Belonocnema kinseyi. The sequence continues at coordinate 57,575,039 of NC_046664.1, forward strand.
ACGGAAAAAGTCGAGTTCTGGAACCAAAGTTATTGCTTATAAGAGCACAACGTTTATCTGGAAAGGAACAGAAAAATTAGATCATTTAATTTTGACACAGATATGGATTTCAAATTCGTGTAATTAATTTGAAAAACTAAAAGTCGTATCAAACGAATAAAAATAGTCCCAGATTCTTCTCCGAAAAATGACAATGCGGTTTTTTTATTTAAAATATTTTTAAACAATAACAAGTCTATAGTTCTGCAATTTTTATAAACCAATTTTTTGTTTAGTGTACATTTGCTGATTGCTTGTGTATATGGATTTCAAACTTGTGTAATTAATTTATCGAGATATTTTCGAGGAAAATAGAATGGTTTGGTTTATTTTTCAATGCGATAATTATTTTGATTATTTTGAATGTAACAATTGCAGATTTATAAAAAGTAAATTATTGGTTCAAAAATAGGTTAAACAGAAAAAAACGCAATTCAGATTTTGTGGATACTAATCTAGGATTGTTATTATTTTTTTTAATACGACTATTAGTTTGTTTTAATCAATTACACAACCTTTAAGTCCACATCCACAGGAAATCAGCAAATGTACGCTATATAAAAAATGCCGTAATTGTTTAAAAAGTGGTTAATAAAATCGCATGGAAATATTTTCGAGAGCAATGCGATAGTTTTTTTTTCATTTTTCAATCCGACAATTATTTGGTTTATAACAATTGCAAAAATATAGAAAGTAATCTTATTGTTAAAAAAATAGTTTGAAAAAAACCGCATGGTAATTTTTCGTAGACTAATCTAGGGGTGCTTGTATTACATTCTCATCAGAGAAGGTATTCGATTAATGTAAAATTTGACCCCTCCTCCACCCCCCACTTTTTATAAACTTTTCAAGTTTTAAGATCCACTAAATCCGAAAAATAGGCTTATACTAATGTGTCTTTTTGTGTGTATGTCTGTATAGCTGCCTGTTTGTCTGTCTATATGTCTTTCTGTTTCCATAATAACATTCGAAAAAATTAATCTATTAGATTGGCCTTTGGCACACTCTTTCAGAGCCCTTAACTAAAACTTAAGTTTGTCAGCCAGCTATTTTGGATAAAATTTCCAAAATTTAACGCATTTTGAATATTTTTTACACCACTTTTTTCCAAAATTGAGAAATTTTATGTACGGATGTGTATACTATTCAAAAAATTGAACTAATTATCCCCATGACTTTTTTCATAAAACCAAAGATTACGAGAGTTATAGTATTTAAATGTATCAAAGAACAGACGAAAATGAACATTTCAATCCAAAATGCATACAATAAAAAAAAAACTCAATCAGAGAAAAATGTTGCTTTTAAGTGTCCTGTAGGAGTACCATAACCCACGCTATAAAAATTTTTATTCGCCTTGGGTTTCGAACCCTGTAAGTTTCGCATTACCCATTCGTAACGCCTAAAGCCTCTCGGCTAACCTAGCTGGAAGTAATATAAAAAAATCTGAAATATAACGGACAGCTGTGCATGGCCGTCTGCAAATTTCTGTGAACCATTCTATAAAAAGTATTGCTACACGCATAATATTACTTAAAATCTTAACAGTCATTTAAATTTTACCGAAATTCATCAAAAATTTTTAGAAATTACTCAAAATCTATTAAATTTATTAAAAATATCTTGAACTCTTTTAAATATTTTGAAATCTTTTTTAAATTCGTTTATAAATTTAAAAAAATTTTAAATCAAATAACTCCGGTTAAGTCTTTCGAAATTCCTGAAAGTCTGTTTAAATACATTAAAATATTTTTAAATTACATGAAAATCCTCGAACTCTTTTGATTTTTTTAAAATCGTTTAAAATGCTTTTTAAAATTTTAAATTCCTTTACTCACTTTTTAAACCATATTAAATCCATTAAAATGGCACAAAATCCCTTAAAATCAATAAAAATCTTTCGGACTCATAAAAAATATTTTAAAGCCTCTAAAATCTCTTAAAAATTCTGTTGCTTTTTTTAATTCTTCCTAAATGTTTTAAACTTCTTTAAAATTATTGAAATATTTTGAAATTCATTTATCATTTTTATCTCTTTTCAGTAAAAAGAATGTTTAAATTCCTTTATACCAATCTCTGGGCCGACTTTGGCCCAGACTTGGGCCGGTAGTCGACGTTATTCCTTAACAAAAGATGTCCCATAGGTGCCCCGATGGTTGGTACATGCTTGGGCCATTGTTGGGCCAATAGTCGGCCTAGATTCTTCAGAATTTTCTCAATCTCTTCATGTCGAAATCTGGGTCGACTTTGGCCCGGAGTTGGACCAGATGTCGGATTTACTCGTTAACGAAAGATTTCCCATAGTTGCCCTAATGGTTGGTCCATGTTCGGGCCAAAGTTGGGCCAACAGTCGGTCCCACGTTGTCTGCCAACGTTGGCTGTTTAGGTTGGGCTGACAAAAGTGTCTTATAAATAAAAAAAGGTGGCCCAACTTTGGCTGCCGATCTACAGCGGGCCAAAGTCGGTCCGACTTTGGGCCAACGTACCTACTATAGGTGCGGACCTGAATTCGCAAACAACTTTTTGAATTTTCTGAATAAATGAAAAATTCAAATTTTCACAGCGTCAAAAATAATTAAAAATCTAAACATAACATTTTTCGGCCAAACTGTGCTAAATACGATAAAATATTATAAAACAAAAATATTGCATTGGAAAAAGATCTACAAAATTTCGTATTAGTTACTTTTTGATAGGATGCGTAGTTTTGGCTTTAATCATAAAAAACATCATTAACTTCTTTTTCGTCTCGTGTGTGGGGTTTCCCAAAATTAAATTTTTTATGTTTTCAATGCTATTTTTTACGAATAACACCAAAAGTAGAACGATCAAAAATTATTCATGACGAATAAATCATTTTTACATTCTCATCAGAGAAGGTATTAGATTTGGGTGAGATATGGGAACTCTTAACCCAAAAGTTGAATTTTCAACTAAGCTAGAATACTTTTCCTTAAAAAATTTTTTTTTTCAACCAAATAGTTGAATTTTGAAAAAAAGTTGAGTTTTTACGAAAAAAAGAAACAAAACTGTTCACCAAAAATGGAATAGGTGAGCTTTTAATTACCAAAGATATTTTTCAACAAAAAAAAAAAGGAATCTTTAACAAAGCAGTTCAATTTCCAACCAAAGAGATATATTTTTAACTAAATTTTTTTTTTCTCAAACCAAGAGATGCATTTTTATGAAAGCGGTTCAACTTTGAAACGCATTTATTGAATTTTTGATCGATAAGATACATTTCAAAACAAAAATATTAATTGTTTACAAAAAAAAAGTCCCATAAATTCAAGAATTCTCAATCAAAAAGTTGAAGTATCAAAAAAAAAGGATTAATCATATAGAACAAGATTCACTTCATATAAAAAAGACAAATTTTTAATAAATTTCAAGAGTTTTTCACCAAAACGTTGAATTTTTAACTTGGAAATGTGAATTTTCATGAAAAAAATTAATTTTCATCAAAGAAGTGTACTTTCACCCACGCAACTAAATTTTCAATTAAGAAAGATGAGTTGATTGATTTTCAACCAAAGAGTTACATTTTTATCCAAGGTGTATTGAATTTCTATTAAAACAAATGAATTTTTATATAAAAAAAATAGTTAACTTTTTTTCTATTTCCGTCCATAAAAGATTTTGTTTTAACTTTTTAAAATCAAAATATGAGTTTTAAGCAAGGAGTAAAATTTGTACGAAAATTCCAACCAAAAAAGATGTCTATTTAATAAAATTGTTCAATCTTTAACCAAATAGTTGTATACTTATCCATAAAATGAAACTACTAAAACAGATAAAATTTTGAATCTAAAGACAAATTTTTAAAAAATTGTAGAATTGTCACACAAAAAACTTTTCGGTTGACTTTTCAAAGCCTAACTACAAATTTTAATTGATAATTCTCTACGCAGAAAGAAGGATTTTCAAGAAAATTGTTTTATTTTCAACCAGAACCGCATGACTTTTAACGACATTCTACCAAATAGTTCCATTGTCGTCCAACAAACATTTCAGTTGACTTTTCAATACCAAAATATGAATTTTAAACAACAAATTAATTTGCATACAAAACTGTGCAATTTTTCTTGAAAAAGGATGACTTTTCAAAAAAATTGTAAAGTTTTCCATTCAATACTTGCATTCTTGTTTAAGAAAGATGCCATTTCGAATAAATAGGAACATCTTTACATTAAAAAGATACATTTTCAAAAAATAGTCGTTGAATTTCCAACCGAAAAAGACAATGTTGTTAAATTCCCAAACAGATACTAAAACTTATAACGACAAAGATAATCTTTAGGAGGAAGCAACTGAAAAAAAGAAATATAAATATTAATACAAGGTAAATAAATGACTAACAAGAAAAAACCCTTGATATACAAAATTTTCCCCTAAACAATTTTTTAATTTTCCTGGCCGTTATTGTTCGATGAACCGAATCATAAACTTCAAAGCTTCTTAACATAGAATCCTTTATAAACAGAATGAAACAATTTTAAAGTAAAACTAAAGAAATTTAAATTTATTCTGCCTGATGGTTATATAGAAATTATAGAAATTCCCTGCCTTTTGCAATATTTTTATTTGCATAAAAATTTTGGTAACTGTAGCTGGTTTTTTTTTTGGTACGCGTAGACACTTTACAGTTTTCATTAATTAAAAAGATAAACTTATCCACACAAAAAATCTGGGAATTTTCGACCAAAAAGAATAATTGATCACAAAATGGTTAAATTTTAAAACAAAACATAAAATTCATAAATTCATACGTAATTTAAGTGCAGTCCCTGATTGATTTCAATTTTCGTATTTCTTAATATAAACCAATTATGGTTCAATTTTTTGCAGGATAATTTCAGATAAAAATTATAGGAATTTTAGAAACTGGATAATTTATTTTAAACTTTTGAATTCAGATAAGTTTTTAGAAGTCGAAGTTTCTAAAATCCTGAAATTTTTTATTTTTATTACATATAAAGACTTGTAATTAAAATTAGAATTAATCAGACATTTTTTAAAAATAAAAATTAATTCACCGTATTTTTTATCCAACAAAATGCCAAAAAATTCAATTATAACGTACATCACTCCCTAAAATTGAAATTTTCTAAATTTGTGCCAAATCGATTTATATTAACAAAAATGCTCAAAGAATTTGATGTTTCCGTTGAACTTAACAGAAAAGAAATTTTGTAAGATCGGCAACACTACATAATGATTGGTTATTATATTTTTAAAATTAGAAATCGGGATTTTAGGGTATAAATTAAATAAATAAAAATGAATGTTGAAAAATTCACAAAAAATAAATGAACAATTAAGTTTTATTCAACAAATTAAAAAAGTGACACATGTATGCGGATGATAAAGCTCCCACAAATTTGAGTATCAAAGTAAAATTTTATTTAACGAAAGCCATATGCGTATTTAGCTATGTCATAATTGGCATTTTACACTTGCATAGCTAATTTTATGGTCAAAAATCAATACAAATTTTTTTCACCACAGGAAAAATTAATATGACTTAAAGTTTGGTTTCATTATTTAATATTAATATTCCAAGGTTTTATATTTTGTTATGACTAGGTTTAATTAAATTTAAATCGCTTCAAGTACTCTAAGTTTCTTCAGAAAATATTTATCAGAATTTTTCGTTCAGGAATTGAAAAACTAATAGAAAGTTTCAAAATGCAAATTCAGTACTATCAAATAACGAAATTTAACTTTAATTTGGTCGTAATTTTAGGAAAAATTTACGAAGTGAGCAGACCCTGAACTGAATTAAATACCCTATTCATCCTAGATTTTTCCATTTTTCTTCCTCGCAGGAATTCATCTCGAAGAAAATGAAGTCTTCATATAGCATTGAGTTTCTATGTCAAGTTTTGCATATCCCAAAATAGTAAAAATGAGTTCAAATTTTTAACATAAAAAGAGAAAATAACAGTTTCTTATAAGTTTTTGTTTTCTAATACAATTACTTGAATTTTAAAAAAAGCAATAAAAATATGGAAACAAGAGTCATTTTATATTTTTTGAAGAAATACAATTTTTTACTTTTTTTTCTCCAAGGATAAAGCAAATTTGTTGATTCAGCATATAAATTATAATACCGCTGCATATCCACATAAGTGTGTCTAATAGAGCCCCAAAAAACTCCATAAGTGAAAAGTTGGATTTTGCGATTTTTTGGCGATAATTATTAGAGACAGAAACTCCCGATTTTTTTCAAAATTTTCCATTGTTTGTCCAACCTTCAATTAAAGGGAGTTCATTATTGTTAACAAACCTAATTCTTTAAAGCATTTATATTTATTTTTATTAATGCTATCTTTAAATAATGTTAAAAATTGTATTTTTTTTTAAACTTTAAACTTCTTGTCCACTTTTGACTTGAATCGATTTAATTTTAAATTTAATATAGCAAAGATAATTGTCTAAAAAAACTATTATTTTTTATAGCTATCTTATTTTAATACTATATAGTTCTGGTGCTTCTTTTTGAATTTTTAAACGCTTTGTAAAATTTTGGATATAGAGTAAAAAAATACTTAATTCAAGTTCACAAAATTAATTGTTTCAACAATTTATTATTATTTTCTATTAATATTCTCTCTGCCTGATTGTAGACAGTTGTGGCTTTTCCTCTAATTTTTAACTGTTTTTCTATTTTTCAGTTTTAAAAATATACACCTTAAATTTGTTCAAAAATATGAAAAACCTACATTGAATTCAGTAATTTTGTAATCAGTTTAGAAAAATCTAAGAGAATTTAGAACAATGTTATGAAATGCTTATGAATTCAAGATGAGGTTAAATGAATTTAGGATCAATAAAATAATTTTGTTTTTGAATTTCGAAAGATCCATCAAATTGAATATAATTTAGTGAATTTAAAAGAATGTAAAGTATATATATATTCAATCAATCAATTATATTCAATTTGATGGACCTTTCGAAATTTGGAACACTTTTCAAAATGGACAAAATTCGATTGATTACAATTAATGTTCAGTGATTTTAAATAAAAATATGAAGGAATAAATTTAATTAAGTAGCATTGAATAAATTTAAAAAGATATAGGGTAAATTACTAAGAATACAGGGACAATTCAAAATGAATTGCAAAAGAAATTTTAATCTCTTGAAATGTTTAAAACCGTACGAAACCCCTTACTTTTTAAGAATGAATTCTTTAAAATGACAAAAAATTTAATTCCTCAAAATTTTCCTTGAAATCCTCGGAAATCTTTCAAAATGTTTCAAAACTTTCTGTAAAATCGTTCTATATCTTCCGAAATTCTAAAATATGCAAAATCCTACATTATTTAAAACACTTTTAAACCCATGTAAATTTATAAAATTAATCAATAATTCCTTGGAATATTTGAAAATTTCCTAAAATATTCTAAATCCTTTAGCAATTCATTAAACTGTTGAAAACTTTTTTAAATGATTGGAATCTGTCCAATTGACCTAAAATAACTTACACTATCTTAAATCCTCAAAATTATTTTGATAAATCCCTTGATATTTTTTAAAGTTCTTGAAAATGCGAAGGAATATAAAAAAAGCGCTTATATGTTTAAAAGTTCCATTATGGGCTGCATATAAGATACCATCTGTATGAAAAATTGTGAATGTTCGGAATAAATTATATTTGATGTCAATCCTAAGTTTTTTTAAATGGTCTAAAATATCAAAATACCAAGCCTTACACGAAAGTTTGGAAAAATTTTGTTTTAAAAAAGTGGTCAAAGTTCACGAACAAATTTCTAAGTTCCGTCGTCAAAAATTTTAAAGGTTCATGAAAAATTACATTTTCTGTCCTTGTAAAAACTTGAAAAGTAGTATACTTCCGGAAAATAATGAAGTATAACACAGAGAAGAATTTCAATCGATTAAAATGATTGATTTAAAAATTATTTGACTTATATTCCTGTTAAATATTTGGCATTTCAACTTCTTTGAATTGTAGGTTATGAGGATGGTTTTTTTATCGAGTTGTAACTTATAGGTTTAGTGATAGGTTTGGCAATATGTTTAGCGCTAGATGTATGTATAGATGTTGGCATTCGATACCATGTAGCGTTAGAAGTTTTATTTATAACATTATGTTAAAAAATCTTCCCACTTCGCAGGCACACACTTGTCGAGTGCTGCACGCGTGGCTCGCAAGTTTGAACGCGCCTAAGGCGCGCGACTGTTGGATCGCGCGCTTCTCGCTCGAAAATATATATTTATCTGGCGCTTCGCGTTCGACATTTGTGCATAGACTTTTTAAAATTAAGGTGAAAGCATCGGCAACAGGAATTTGATGATTGTGAATTCTCTTTTGTTAAAGGTTCTTTGGCTTTAATGAACACATTCTCATCACGTATCTGATGCTTCGCACTCGAATTTATCCCTGGAATTTTATATCAATCCCATGAATGCATATTATTGTAATTCGTAACTTGCACTGGTATTAAAACTGACCAAGGTTTATTGTCCCGTTTGAAAAAATGCGCATTCTTTTTAAAAAATTTCGTTATTTAAGGTTTTATTGCGGTAAAATTTCAGCCACAACCACATCTCACGACCGTGAAATAGGTGGTTACAGACTTTAACGGAATCAATACGACGATCCGACAAAAGTTTCGTGCACGCTGAAAACACGGAGCGATATAAGAACTACCGCCTTCTGCATTTTTCCCGCAAGTGTTTTAACATATTGTTGCCATTTCTTCTTATCGTTTGTTATTTGGCTTAAAAGGTTCATCTTCGTTTGTTTTTTAGAATTTTGTAAATGCTATAACTCTAATAATTTTTTATTTTATGATAAAAGCCATGCGGATAAATTGACCGACTTTTTGAATATTATAAATAACTAGCGAACTTGAACTTTAGTTTAGGACACTAAGAGCATGTAACAGAGGCCAATCTAATAGAATGATTTTTTACAATTTATCTTGCGGATAGACAGACATAAATATATACAGGCAAACCGACAGACAGACATATTCATAAAAATCTATTTTTCGGATTTAGAGGGTCTGAAAACGTGGACATTCGAAAAAAACTGGGGGGGGGGGGTTGTCAAATTTTACACATATACCTTCTCTGATGAGAATGTAAAAAAAAACCATTGATAAATATTTTTTGTTCTACTTTCGCTGATAAAATGTCGTCTATTTATTATAGCTTAGCTTGTGTCATGTTTCGAAAATTTCAATTTTTGTATTTTCAATGATTTTTTTTGTAAATAAAAAGAAAAGTACGTGTCCTATTAAAAAGTGACTGATAACAATTTTGAAGATATTTTTTGGGTGCACAATGTTTATCTCATAATTTTTTTCCTATATTGCATAGTTTGACTGCAAAATGCAATTTTTGATTTTTGATTAGTTTCTGTCTGGTGAAAATTTAAATTTTCAATTTTTCAGAAAAATTTAAAAAGTTGATATAATAATCTTGTAGGCCATCAAAAAGTAACATTTTACTTTTTAAGTACTATGAACAAATGTACAGAAAATTTTTTAATCATGAAAAAAGGTGTACTCACACATTTCTTAAATTATCTCACTTATAGCTTTTTTATCCAAAATGTCTGACCAACGCACATGGCATTTAACTTATGACACTATTAGAGTATACTCAAGGTCAATTTAATAGAATAATTTTTTTTCAAAAGTTATCGCTCTCACAGACATAAAGACAGGCATAAAGACAGGCAGATACACAGAAAGACACATTCGGAAAAACCTGTTTTTCGGATTCAGGAGGTCTCAATTAAAACGTGGACCTTTTGACAACAACTAGGGGGGTCAAATTTTACACAAATCTAATACCTTTTCTGATTAGAATGTAAAAATGATTTATTTGTGATGAATAATTTTTTGACAGTTCCGTTTATTTTCAATCGTAAAAAAATACAATCAAAAACATAAATGTTAACTTTTTTGAAACCCCATAGACGAGACAGAAAAGAAGTTAAAAGACAAACTTTGTGATTAGAATGTGACCCCTCAGCGGGCAGAATTTTTTTTCCTGTTAATAACGTTTTTCATGATTAAAGCCAAAGCTACGCACCCTATTAAAAAGTGGTTATTCACAAATTTGTAGATCATTTTCATGTGCACAATGTTTCTTCACTGATCTTTTACCGTATTTTGCATAGTTTGGCCGAAAAATGTAATTTTTTTATTTTGCATCATTTTTTATGCTGTCAAAATTTGAATTTTTCAACAAAATTTAAAAAGTTTTTATAATAATTTTTAGGGCATTCAAAAATCAACATTTTTCTTTTTCAGACTTTTTTCCATATCGTGAGTTATTTAGCTTAAAATGTTCATTTTCATGTGTTTTTTGGAATTTTGTAAATGTTGTGAATCTGGTAATTTTTAATTTTATGATAAAGGTCATAAGAATAAATTGTTCGACTTTTTAAATAATATAAATAAACCTACACAGAATTTTTAAATTTTGAAAAAAGTGGTTTTAAAAATATTCCACATGTGTCCACTTTCTGAATTTTTACCCAAAATGGCTCGCTAACGAAGTTGGCCTTCAGTTTAGGATATTAAACCAGTTCACCAAAGGCCAATCTAAAAGATTAATCTTTTCACAAATTATCGTGTTCACATACAGATATACATTCAGACATACAGACAGACAAACCCATTCATAAAAACCTGTTTTTCGGATTCAGGGGGTCTCAAAACGTAAACATTTGATAAAAACTGGGGGGGGGGGGCAAATTTTACACAAATCTAATACCTTCTCTGATGACAATGTAAAAATTTAATATATGTCTTCACTCTAAAAAGGACCATTAATTTTTAAAGTCAAAATACTTGAAATCAATTAATATTCAAATTTTTAATATTTAATTAATAAATGTTTGAATGAAATTTTATTTTTTTGAAATTTCAAATCATATTCGTACGATATGCATTTGTGTGATTATGAATAGATAAAGGTTCTGTCCTCCAGTAGCCTGACAACGCCCTGTAGGGCACCGCAGGGGTCCTTCTCTTTAATCGGGTTGCAGGCGGGTTGAACCAACCAGAAACCTACTAGAAAATCTATTAAGGGCCCCCGTGACCTCAGAGTTACGTTTTATATGGGGCCCGAATAGTTTCCCCCATTACAGCTAGATTAAAGACAGGTGAAAACTCGTCAGAGCTCCACTAAACCCTTTCGAAATTTTTTGAAGTTCGAGTTTTTAAGGTTTTGTACGGAAGCAATAATTCATATCCGCATTCCTATCGCTCTGCGACATGTTAATTAAATATAACTGATAACCAAACATAACACAGACAAGCAATAACAGCTTCTATAAACTTGACATATATTGTAAAATTGAACTATTTTAGACTTTTGAAGGAAAAAACAGAATAAACTAAATTCAATGTTTAAACAGACTGATGCTATACCAATATCTCAACAAAAAAAAGATTTTTCTTTTCTAGTTTATCTAGAAAATAATAAAAGAATCTCAAAGAAAAAACGAGATAGTGACTATTAAGTGTATTATATACAGTATCATTTAAGGAATTTTCGTGGGTACGCTTAAATCGTAAATTTTTACACGCATTAGATTTCGTCAGCTGGAAAAGATGGAGATTGTGTGGGTGTGGATTTTCGTATTATCAATTCTCGTCAATCCTATTGGTAAATATATAACATTATATACAATTACATATAAATGAAAAATAAGTTTGATGAAAAATGGTAGTTTACAAGTGGTAAAAAAAGTCAAAATTACTGTCAAACGGTCAAATCTGAAACCATTTAAAATCTTATTTTCAGGCTTTAACTTGTTCTATATTTAAGTAAAGCCTAAAAATAAAGTGTTAACTGGTTCTGAATTTTGGTTCAAGCCTCTTCAAGTTTAAACACCCTTTTTAAAGCATTTTTAAAAAGAATTCTTATTTTTTGCCTATTTTGAAGAAACTTCACCCTTTTCTCGTTTTTTTGTGCCTAAATGCGAGTTCATACATTCTGTTGCAAATTTTTCTTCTTTGTTAGAAAGTTAATTTACTTCGTTGAAAATTCATGTTTTTTAGTTTAAAATTCAACTATTTGGTTTAAAATGTATGTACTCTTTTAAAAAATTATCTTTTCTGGTAGAAAACTAATCTACTTAGTTGAAAATTCATCTCTTTGGTTTTGCTTAAACGCCAATTTTTGGTTAAATTTTAAAGTGTTTTGAATATAGTTTAAAACTAATTTGTTAAGAAATCTATTTTTGTTAAATTTAACATTTATTTTAATTCAATTATGTCTTAGTCTTAATATTAATTATTACATTTTTCGCCAAGGATTAATCTTTTTTGGTTAGAAATAGAACTACTTTCTTAAAAATAAATTTTTGTATTGTAGATCCATAGTTTTAATCAAAAATACCTGTCTTTCGTTAAAAACTTCAATATTTTGTTCAAGATGCATTTTTTTGGCAAAGAATACATTTCTCAAACTGAAAATATAGCTATTTAATTTGTATTTAAATTTGTGTTTTAATTTAAAAAATGAACTTTTAGAGTTGAAAATTTGCATACGTGATTGAATGCTAAGCTCGTTTGTTAAAAATTAATTTAATTTTTCTTGAAGATTCATTGTTTTAGTTAAAGAGTAATCTTTTCTAGTTCATTTTTTCTAATTTGAGAAATAAAGGTTAAAAAAGTCTTTAGATTACGAACATCTAGGTAATTTTTTCGCAAATCTGGTCAGTACCTGTTTGAGCAAGTTAAAAAAAATTATTTATAAGAAACTTTTTTATAAAGTCATTTTCATAATCTCTGCACGAGAAAAAATCTTTTTTGCGTCTTGCAGTTTTTGTCGTATAACCGTTTTCAAAGAACAACGTTACAACAAAAAATTGACAAAATAGACATATTTTCACAGTAATAACACAGAATCTATTATAGAAAAAAGCAATTAAATCACACATTATTTATATCTAGGTTACATCTCTTCAAATCAAAAAGAAATTTTCCAATCAAACAAAACTTCTCTCCGGGAATTTTTATTAAAACACTTCTGCTTTACAAATGAGAAATCGTCTACACATTTCATTTGTTAATAAAAAATCATCTAGGTCAACAAGTCATATAATTTTTTCTAAAACTGTTGCCAAACCTATACTGTAATTAATAATTTTATTTATTCTAGCGAAACTTTCTTCACTAATTTTTTACAACAAATTTTTTTAAAATACCCTCAATTACCAGAATTTATTGAATAACTTTTTTTATTAAGTATTGAAACAAGTTAAAACTGTTTTTATTAGTGACATTTTATTGTACGAAAAAAATCGCAAATCACAGCATTCTGTTAAAAAGTAGCGCATGAGGACCCTGAATACGCAAAATTTTGAAATGAATAAATTTAAAAATCAAAAAAGACCACGTTATGTAAGCAATATGACACAAAATTTTCTTCGCAAGTTTCAATTCAGTTAAAAAGTTTTCAACTATTACATTAATTTATTCAATTTGTCTATTTATTGAGTTTTTCATATTTATAAATTTTCAAAATTATCTTTTTTAGTCCTGAATAATTTTATATATTTTAATTAATTAGTATTTTTTCGACTATTGACACAATATATCTTGACCAATCGAATTAGTCACCTGTTACTAATGTTTATTGGCTAATTATTGCTAATCCAATTAATCAATTAAATTCATAACTATTTTAATTCAAAGAGTAAATAAAGTATCTTTTCCGTAAGGAAAGCAGCTACGAAATATAAATCAGCTTCAGTAGACCCTCTAAACTTTGTTCAAACAATTAGAAAGCAAGATTTCTAAATTCTAAACAGGCTGCTTCAAGTTTAAAATTTTGCAATCTGACCTTCTTTGTGTCAATAGATTTAAAAAATGTCGCATCATTGAGTCGCTTTATTAAACTTTCCTATTTTTCACGTTTTCCGCTTGTATAACCTTCTTTTAAATTAGGTATGTACGCATTTCTAAACAATTTGTTTACCAAGCAAGTAGTTTTCTACCAATGAATTAGAAAATATCTCGACATTTTGAATTAATCATTATTTATACTTTTTTTGTTGTTAACTTTTTGCTAATCGAATCTGTTAAAGTTCATCAACAATTAGTTAAATTTTATTAAAGAATAATGACTTGGATTTTGATATTATATAATTATATATATTATAATTTACAAGCTAAAATTTTGTAATTAATATTTTGAAATCTTTAAACATTGTAATTATAGAAGCGACTTCCATGAAATATTTTAATCTGCCTTCGCTACAGTTTTTTCGCGCTTACATGATATTCATTCAATAAAATCATTATATTGAAAAATACTATAGAGCATTGACATAAATAAATGCAGAAATATTTAATGATTTAATATAAGTGGTAAAAGTACTGTGGAAATAATTAGAAATATTTATCAGAAATTATTATATTTTAATCAATTTTAGTAATATTTGCAAATATATTGTTATTATTTGAAAAAAATTAAATTATATACTAAAGAAAATCATTACCTTTTTTTTTTGTTACTTTTTCGCCCAAGTCATAAAAGGCTTTTATTTTTCAGAATTTTAGACACAATTAATAAATGTAGGAACAACAATTTTCTTGGAAGACATTTTGTACTTAGTTAAACAATTATTATTTATTAAAGCAAGTTTTTTGAAAGTTATAATTATTATTTTCTTGAACAGTCCATTTTATTATACTACAAATAGTTCCATTTCTGTTTCCTTTTCTTTTTTACATTCAAACAATGTGACATTTTGTAAACAACTGCAAAACTTCTTAAAAAATATTCCTTCAAAATTCATGCAGTGCATCATATGTTTAGAATTATAGAAAACTTTTTATGATTTAAAGGCGAAACAAAAATTCAAACAAATTTAAATTATTTAAACAATTGAAAAATGCTTAAATAAAAAATTTTATTCTCAAAGTATATTTCTTGTGACATTCATCACAAAAAACTAACTTATCATAATTTACGGCAAAATTAGATATTAAATAAGTATAATTGCTTGAACAATTTTAAATTAGTTTTAAAATATATGACAGCCTATCTCTTGTGGAGTAAAAAAATTCAAAAAAAATCCGGTTTCATCATGAATTTTACATTTAAAAGCATTTTTCAATGATATTGCATTTTCAAATTATTTGCCGGGCACAATAAAAAACCTTTGCTGCATCAAATTTAAGAGTTGAGAAGTCAAAATTATTTCATAAAAATTATTTTTAGATGTGAATGAAATTAAATTTCTAAAAAATGAATAACGAGTATTTTTTCCCATTCTTCTGAAAATTGAGCTTTTTTTATTTAAAATCTGATATTAATTTCAAAAGCACATTTTAATATTTTATTATAATTATTTTATTTATAATTAAATTTATGATAAATATTTTCGCCATCCATAGTCAAAATTTAAAAATACTAATTTTTTGGCCTTGGCTATACAAAAATATATAAAATCATCGAAAGTGCACATAAAACGAAAATTTTTTGAAGCTGGGAAAATATTATCGTTGTTACTGATGCGCCAAAATCGCAATTATAGTTATTTTAACTTTTTCTTTCGAAATTGCATGTATTTTTAGGTCCTGAAACACCCCTAGAAAGGATATTTAAATTTTTTTAAATAACTTTGTACCATTTTTGATTACCTTTAGACTTGGATTTTTAAATGAAAATTATGTTTTGCGTAACTGCATTCATCATCAGCATTTTTCTGCACACACCAAGTTTTTAAAAATCATTTGCTACATCAATAGAAAAACAAATTCGATTAAAAGATAGGGACCGAACATTGAAATATATAAAAAAGTCACTACTTCGAAAGGTTCGAACTTCAAAAAGTTTCTGCTAACTAAAGTTATCGGTTTAGAAATTTGAAAAAAATTATGAAAACTTATTGTTATATATAGAAAAAGATTTTTTATGACACAGGCATGGTTTCAGCCCTTTTCAACGCCTATGCAGCTTTCATTCCCTATAGAGTAAAACGTACTTTTTACTCTTTAGAAAGTGGAAAGTTTCGTCAGATGTGTATAATGAAAATTATATACGTAGCAGTGTGCATTTTACGATAATCAGCCCACTCACAGTTAAACCTGTAAGGAAATTTTAGTTGCAAATAATATAATTATGCGGTACTGTATGAAAAGTTACTATATATAATTGATTTTATTACCGTAAATTACCAAAAAGGTCTGGAAATTTCTGAAAATTGCCGGAAATTTATTTTAAAAGTTTTCATTGAATTTAATTAATTTATTTTAAACCAGCTGCGCCCTGTAGTGGCGGCTTCACCGCCGCGGAGTAAGTATACTTTTTATTGCTGTTTTTCAGTTGAAAATTGGTCGTACCAACTCAGAAACCTTCCTGGGCTCATGCACAACAACTTTGCTAAAATGCATAATTTACGATTCTATAAAGGACATACAGAAAA
>NC_046664.1:57591606-57612054 GCF_010883055.1 Belonocnema kinseyi
ATTACCTGTACTATTACTATAAATTACCCAAAATTTCATAAATTTCCGGAAATTTGTAAACATGATAAAATTAGAATATTGGGTAATTTATGATAAGTAAATATATTTGCCCGTAAAATTAGCATAAATGACTGAAAATCTTTATAAATTGCAGGAAATCAAACGACATTCTTAAATTGAATTTTGGACAAGATGTGGTCAGCCACCATAAATAACTTGTAATGTTAACATGACCATAAATTTCCAAATTTTCATAAATTTCCAAATTTTCATAAATTTCCAAATTTTCATAAATTTCCGGGAATTTATATGAATGTTTAAAATTAAATTTGATATAGCTTATGGTAGTTTACCATATTCACTAGTAAATTTACCATAAATATCTTAAAATTTTCATAGTTATCGGGAAATTTATTTTAAAAAGTTGAAATAGATATTTGAGCAATTCATAGTAAGTAACCATAAATTTCCTTTCAAATTACCGTAAATCATGCTTTCGTCATTCAAAATCTAACGTGGTATGAATTGAGCCTTTAGCCTAAAAGTTTTATCTATTGTCTTCGAGATAACCATGATAATGACGTTTTTTTTCTGAAGTCGATTTGTAATTAATTTTTGGTCTCTCGCTCGTGGTCACATCTACAGTTCTTGGAATTTTTTTATTATATTTGAAGAAAATATTCTTCAAAGTATTCTTACAATGATGATATAAGTGGAAATTTAATATGATTATTTTTCACAAAATCTAAAATTGGGTTCTTGGCCACTGAAAAATTAATTCCTCATAATCTTTGATCGCTTCGTTTATCCAGGGAAGTTTGAGAAAATGAAAACTACTTGTTGAGAGGTTGTTCAGAAAGCTATAAGACAGTTTTATGTGAAAATCTTTTTTAAAAAACATTCGCAATTATTTACCTATTCAGTTTTTTTAAAAAAGGTTTTCACTTAAAACTTCTTCATAGTTTTCTGAACAACTTTTTTACAGGAAGTTTATATTTGATCAAACTTTGCTCGATAAACGAAGCGATCGAAGATTATAAGGCATTGACTTTACAATGGCCTAGAAAACAATTTTTTGTTATCAAAAATAATGATATGAACTTTTCGCTTATATCATCGTGCTGAAGATACTTTAGAGAGTGTTATCTTCAAATTCCATAGAAAATTCAAATAACTGTACATGTGACGACGAGCGAGAGACAAAAAATTAATTACATATCGACTTCAGAAAAAAACACCATCATCATGGTTATCTCGAAAACTATATTTGATAACTATAACTATGACTATAATATATGCGCAATTTAATTTTATATATGAATACATTTTCCAAACATCAAATGTTGAAATATTGATATTTAGTTGCCAGGGGCCAACCTCCCCTCAAAGTTACCGAGTTATGTCCTATTCTGGAATCGGGGTGCTCAATTCATGACTGTATTTCGAGAAATGTCAAAAATCATCCATTTTGGATAAAAAATATCGTATGCGCTAAGGTGGAGAGAGAAGATTCGATTTGTGTATGTTTTTTACAACTACTACTTAAAACATAGACTCGTCCAAAAAGTCCCTCTTTATTTCCTGGGTGCTTAATATACTATTATACATTCAGTAACACCTGCATTTTTTAAATTAAAAACTTTGTTCCTGTGTTTTAGTTTGCCCGTTATTGAAGTTTTTTAAAAGGTCGAAGGATCCCGATTCCAGTTCCGATTCCCCGCCGCAAAGCGGAATAGCTAGAGCTCAACGTGCACAATGGGAAAGAGAATATGGCTCATCCAAAATCGAAGCCAAATACGCGAATAGACTTCCACCGAAAATTCCTGATCCCGAGATAATTGAAGTATTAGGAAAAAATCTTCCAGATGTTTTCATCATTCCTAAGGGTAAAACGTTTAGAGAATCACCTCCACCAAATGAAGCCCTACAAGTTGTATCCAGAGGTGAAGTCCTGTATGGATATGTAGACGACAAAGGTTTAGTCCAGTCACTATATAACATGGATACTGAACTGATTCTAGTATCTAAATCAACCAGAAATATTATCGCCATAATTGATAATATCATAGCTGCGCATTTAGGTGTATGGCAATATTTTCCAGGCCATGAACCAGACTCTCTGCGAAATCGTGAAAGATACTACGAGCAGTCTTCCATAGATCACTATAATAATTTCTTATGGGAACATAGTAACGTTTTTTATACCCCCAGTGAAATTGCCAAACGATCTGCTCATATACATGGAAGTCCCGCCCCTAGTCACGGAAGCACCAGTCTGATTGTTGGAAGCCCCACTTGTAGTCCGGGAAGCACCAGTCAAAATGTTGGAAGCACCAGTCAGAGTGTTGGAAGCACCAGTCAGAGTGTTGGAAGCACCAGTCAGAGTGTTGGAAGTGCCCTTTATAATGTTGGAAGCATTAGTCAGAGCATTGGAAGGACCAGTCAGAGTGTTGGAAGTACGAGTCAGAGTTCCAGAAGCACCAAAAAGAGTGTCAAAGACAAACTACGTGGAATAAAATGCTTTGGTGATTAATTAAAAATGTAATAAGAATAGAAAAAAATTTCATTTGTTCTCGACTCGTGGGAACAACTTAGTTCAACCTTAAATGAGAAATTTAACTTGCATTTTTCATCGATATTAATATACAGTTGAATAAATGAACGATAGACATGTCAAGGGTTCCGAGGCATAAAAGCGTTGGTGCCAAATTTCAGATATGCATTTTTAAGGCTTAAAATAATTCTTTTGAACTAATACATATCTCCGTAGAAAAGGATGATCCATTTCGATTAAGAAGCCGGTGAAAATGCATTTAAATGAATTGAATGCATTAAAAAAAATCAAGACTTCTGTTTTCTTATTCTTTTTACAATTCACTAAAGCTAAGAAATATCTTAAAGTTGCTTCCAGTTTCTTTTTCTCATGCCTTTTTCTGTGCCTTTTTCTGTACCTTTTTCTGTGCCAATATTTTCGTTTTTTGGGCAGGCAATGCACCATTGGCAAGGGCTTTTCTAGGAGGTGATCACTTCTTTGAGGATGTTTCCTTCATGGTTCATTAGAGCTAAAAAGAGCTCGAAAATACATTTTTGTTCAAACATAATCAAATGCAATAAAGTTAGCCATTTTCTCGTGCTTCCTTGTGATATTCGAGTTTTGGCTCTTAAACCCTTATGCCACGGGATTCATCACGTGCTTTACTTCCTTGCCCTATTTATTCGAGTAGAATTTCATTATCGACCCAACACTAATTATTGTACAAATTGAAGCACATATTTAAGTGTGGTGTGCAAAATGGTGAGGAACAAAGTTGTTTATTTATCAATATTTACAGATTTTTGTCATTTATTTAATTTTAGGAAAAATCAGAAATTATTATTTAACATCAATGTTTAAGGACTGATTTTATGTCTGAAAAGGTTTTTTACACTTTGGTAGGATTGAGTTTGATGAAAATCAAAAGTATCTGAAAAAAGTTATTTAGAAAAATAACAATGGTAATCTTGTATATTTTCTTGAAGACCTGCAATGTCGCGTATTGAAGATAATGAAATTAAACTTAATTTTTATTTTAACTATTAGTCTTCAGTCTGTTTTTAAGTCTTTTCTTGTTTTTACGCTGAAATGCAAACTGAATTAATAGAATTCAATAAGATAATACACATATTTTTGGTTGAAATTTTATCCTTTTCTGTAGAATGGTCTACTATTAAATTTATGGTAAAAAATTAATTCTTTTATTTACCTTTTTTTATTTGGTTCCAAATTCAATTTTTTGTTGAAAAAAAGCCTTTGCTATAAAATGACCCTATTTGATCAAAATTGCAACTGCCAGGTTAAAAATTATTTGTTTAAAAAATTTTTTTTTTAACTAAAAATTTAGTCATTCCGTCTTTTGTTTTCAGATTGTTCTTTTTATTAAAAAATTTAATCATTTAGTTGAGAATTAACCTTTTTTGGTTCAGAAATTATATTTTGGTGTTGGAAATTTTTTGTTGGAATAAAAATTAAGTTTCATTGAAATAAAGTTTTTTTTGCCAAAAATTCATTTTTTCACTATAATTCAGCTTTTTTATTTTTGGTAGAAAAGTAATATATTTCAGTTGAAAATTTAATAATTTGGTTAAAAATTAACTGTTTCATAGAGAACTTATATTTTTCGATTGAAAATTAAATTATGTCACAGAAATTTTGTCTTTTCGACATGAAAAATTTACAATTTGGTAAAATATTGAACCATTTAATTAGAAATTGAACTGTGTAGTACTTTTTTAAAATAAAAATTTATTTTTGGAGTGCAAGGAAAAGTACTTGTTCGCCGGTTAAATTGTCATGTACTTTAGTTTAATATATAAATTGATTTCATGTACAACTCGTACTTTATAGTATCAAATTATTCTCCTAGTTTGAAAATTTATCTTCTTAGTTAATAATGCAGTTATTTGGTTGAAAATTCAACTATTGTTGCAATTTCATCTTTTTGTTTGAATATTCATATCTTTTGGTCCAAATTTCAAGTTTTCAGTATAATTGTAATCTTTTTGTCAAAGGTTCATTGTTTGGTTGAAAATTAATCTTTTTGTTGAAAATTTAACTGTTCTATTGATGGATCGTCTTTTTAGTTGAAATTTCAAAATCTTGGGCATTTTTATTGGATTGACAAATTCCGCTTGGTGGAAAATTTAACCAATGTGTAAAATTCGTCTTTTTGATTTGCAAATTCATCTATGTTGGTTAAAAATTTATCTTTTTTTATTAAAAACGCAAATGAAAAATGAAAAATGAAATTCTTTTCTTCATTGTAATAGGAATCATTACGTTTTTTGTTAAAATTCATTTTGTTTCTGCGGGAAATCCTACTAATTTTTCGTTATTTTTAGACCAAAAATTTGCCAGCAAAAAATTTTCAAAGTTGCTAGGGGGCGGGGAAACTATCAGCCCCTAACAAGGGGGATTTCTTGTTTTAAAAGTTTCGAAAAAAAATGTTCGGAGTTCATGCACGGCCTCTTAATAGTATTTGTGCATATTTTTATTTTGATCTTAATATTTTTAGTTTTTAAATGTAATTTTCAAAGTCTTGTAATGAAAAATGGTATCCTTAAAAAACGGAATATCTCAGTACAATTCTGTCCTTTAGTTTGAATCATTGAAAAATTGAAAATATTTGAACAGATTTAACTACTAGATTTTAGGTTAAACAATGTCCAAAACTAAATATTTTACAGAAAGAGATTTAAAAAAGCATAAAGTATCCATTTGAAAGAAAACACAATTTCTTTAAAAAGTGGCTTTAGGACCGTTCACCTATTCGTGCTTTGATCCACCTTTTTATAAAAAATTATATTTCAGGATAAAGGCTGTACCTAATTACCTATTTGAATTTTCAAAAGTTCTTTTAAAAGTCAACATGAATTGAAAATTGGTAAGAACATGTGAAATGTTTTACATGGCTTGCAGGTCGAATGTAAATTAGCAAAAAGTTCGTAGCACCAGCTTTTACAATATTACGACTCTGATGCAGTGGGTGTGTGTAATAT
The DNA here is from genome assembly GCF_010883055.1 of Belonocnema kinseyi. NCBI lineage: Eukaryota > Metazoa > Arthropoda > Insecta > Hymenoptera > Cynipidae > Belonocnema > Belonocnema kinseyi. The sequence continues at coordinate 57,597,142 of NC_046664.1, forward strand.
ACCTGCGGTAGAAGTTTTGCTCCGGTGTCAACATGGAAATAGATCGGATAGCAGCAGTGCACGTAAAGGCAAAGTGTCAGGGTGGAATTCAGGGTAGTATTTCACGTCACCCCAATGGGCATATATTAATGGTTGTCGTGGTATGGAGGCACTGAAACTGGACTACGTTAAAAGTTCCACTAGATATGGTCGCCCGACCTACAAGAAGGATCATGTCTGAGTAAAAATATTTTTAATTGAGTTAGACTTGGTTGGAATTGAATTTGACATTAGGATTGCTATCGTTCACTCGTGGACATGGTCGAAACGTAGAATTTGGAGCTAGAATTTGATGTTTATGTCTCAAATTCTGGACGGAAGGTATTTGTCACATTGATTCGAACTTATCTTAAAACAAGAAGTGATGAATATACCTAATTTTTTATTATGATTAATTTCTAAAATGGTGGTATTCAAATGAGCGGGTACGAAACTACTTCACAAATCCTAGTAATAAGAGAGTTGTAAACTCCAGGGTTTGTAGAGTACTCAGGAGCTACGCCCCCTCGTCCAGCTAACATGCGATTTGGCGTTCGTTGCTTGCGAAGCGTTCCGAAAATTGGGGTATGCAGGTCAGTTGGACTGGTTTTTATGGAACCGGAAAACTTGCATTGAATTTAATAGGATCTTTCTTTGGTAAGTTGGTACCTGTCTATCTTGTATCTCCGCCTTTTTACAACATTTTCACACATTCCAACCTACCGAAGCTGGCCACTATAATTCACGCAGAGCAGTAAATAAAAATTTTTATACAGATATCGTTTGAAGATCAGAGATGAAATGACTTCAACGTCTCCAGTAATCTCCTTTATCTTATTCCGCAATGAATCAGTAAGCTAGAAAGCTACTTAGCCAGCAAATGCCCCACTCAAACATCAACGACCAGTACCAGCAAGTCATCCCCCACTCCGTCGTAGCCAGCCAATGGGAAGTGAATGTGGGATAACATGAAATAGTGAACTGTCAAGATTCAATTCATTTGACCTCTGGTTACCGACTAGACGTAGAAATATTTCATTCTAGCGTATAATCGCTTTGATAAATACTGTTTTTCTTAGGACGATAGGAACATTCTTTCTAGCGGAACCTCAATGACTGCATAATGGGTACAAAATGAAAGAAGATTATTGAGTTGACCATTGAAATAAAGAAAGAAGTGTTGGACTTACTCGATAAAGGTGATAGACAGCGGAAGATCGCTGAAGCTTTTTCTGTAGCGAAGTAAACTGTTGAGAACATTGGTAAGAACAGGATCGAGATTCTAAGAGCCTGGAATGAAAACTGCTGCAGTGAAAGAAAACGAAAATTACGTGAAACTGAAAATGAGGAGCTCAAAAACTTGATTTTTGAGTTTTTCTGTAAATGTTGTTCTATGGATATTCCAGTCAGTGGCCCTATGCTTCAGTCTAAAGTATTTGGAAACTCTAAGATTTGTGAAGAATTTTTGTAGCCGCTCACTTCCATAGCGCCATTTTTGGAACGCTTCGCAGGTCACGAAAGCCGCATTTTCTATGTTTGTAGTGTGAAAAATTATGCTACCAATTTATTGTTTAGATTTTTGAGACTAATGCTATAACGTTTCCCAGCATCAAACTTATATAAGGTTTTGTTTGTAAAATTCACTTTTCATTAAACTACTACATCTGAAAACTATGGATAACCCTGGCATGGTCTGCCTTTTTCGAGAAATAGGTAGATTGATTATGGCCAAAAAATTTATAACAGCAGTTGAAGATTCATCTCTTTGGTTTAAAATAAACAATTTTAATGGGAAACATTTTTTTCTTATTAAAAATTATTTAAGTGAAAATTTAGCTATTCGTTTTTGTTTGAAAATTGATCTCTTTTGGCTGAAAATTAATATCGATGCTCAACAAATGATGTTTTTGGTCAAAAAATCATTTTCTGGTTGAAAATTTAAGAATTTTTTGAAAATTCGTTTTTCCTTTCTTGAAAACTGATCTTTTTAGTTGAAAATTCAACTATGTATTTGAAAATTAATTCTTTATTCAGAAAAATCTACTTTCTATTTGCAATTTAATTTTTTTTAATTGAAAATTATTTTCTTTTGTTAAAAATGCAAATACTTAAAAAAATGTAATCACTGTGTAAAAAATATTTTTTTGCACTTACAATTAATGTTTAAGTTGAAAAGTCGATTTTTTTGTAGAAGCTCATCTTGTTGTTTGGAGCTTAATTTTTTTGTTTAAAAATGCATTATTTGTTGTCAAAATTGCTTGTATTTTATTCAAACCTTCTTTCTTAATTTCAAAATTATATTTTGAACTGAAATTTGAACTATTTCGTTTTTACTTATAATTTTGTGTGTGTGTTCTTAAAAGTCATTTCTCTCGATAAACATTAAACTACCTCATTAATCCCTTATAATAAACTATTCAACTTAAAAATGAAATATTTTATTTGAAATTCGCCTTTTTGTTTATATCAAATTGTATTTCATTTAATATTAAAATCTATTCAGGTAGTAAAATCAACAATGGAATTTTTCGTTAAAAATTCATGTGTTTCTAGTCCAATTTATGCTACAGAGTTGGGAAGTAACTTTTTTGTTAGAGATGCATTACTTTGGTAGAAAATTTATCTCTGTGGCTGTGACGCAAACAGATCGCGCACCCTGTTGATTGATAAACTCCGTTACGATTGTCGTTACAATTGACCTATGACTTTGGTACGTACTTGAACGTAGAATTTTTCGCTCTATTGATTACAGATGTGAAAAAGAGTGTTTACATTTAAGAATACAAAACAGACCTTCAAAAAGCCATGAAGGTCAACTTCAAGGTCAAAACGAAGGTCACCATTGAATTCCTCGTTCAAATTTACTTCAGGAATTACACTGACCTCTTGGAAAACTTTGTTAATTTCGAATAACCTCTAACTGACCTTGAAAGTTACAATTGATCTACGACTTGGGTACATAACTGAACGTAGAATTTCCCGCTATATCGATTGCAGATGTAAAAAAGGGGGGACTTTCCACTTAAAAAAATAAAGTTGACCTTCAAAAAGCCATCAAGCTCAATCTCAAGGTCAAAATGAAGGTCACCATTAAACTCCTCGTTGAAATTTTCTTCAGGAATGACCTTCACTTTTTTGAAAAATATTTTACCTGAGGAAATATCCAAAAGTCCCGGCACTTTTTAGATACCCTGTATGTTGCTATTTCTTGTAAAAAATGTAAATATCATTGTAAATCTTTGTACTTCGTATTAATTATTGGGCGTGTGGATTATAGCTCCTTGAACAATCCATAACATCGTCGGGAATCAGCGTCAATCACTCAGCTTTTTTGTTAAAATTTTGTTATGTTCTTTTTTTAAATATCCTGCTTGTAAAATCTTTAAATATATTTCAATAATTAAATTTTATTCCTTAACATAAAAATGTCACTACAAACTGCATAGATTGTAATATGTTTCATAACAATTTATCTTATGATTTGCTGTTCCTGTCCGAATGGCTAACTGTACCTGCTTAGTCGGGTACAGTTGACCAATTTACACATTTTTTTTAATGTGGAAAAATGACCTAATGTAATTTCTCGAAAACAACAAAATTATTTATATGACCCTAAATAGTGATAATTCCGAACTAACTTTCATTGTATTCTAATAAAACATTGGAATAAGAATGAAAAATCAAAATACACAAATCGATCCACTTTACTGGTCGTTCCCCTAAACTCTAACATCAAAGATACGAGAGGCTCGGGAATCGGTAACTTCAAAGATACGAACTTGAAAGGGACTCCTACTCTTGCGACATTTAGATTTCGGGGGAAATGCGTACCAACGCAAACAGGCCTACTACGCGCATGCGCACGACGAGTTCAAGGCAGCACGCACTCGCGCGCTCTTGACTCAAGTAAGGCGGGGTAGGGGTGACAAATTCCGTTCGCTCCTTTGGAGTCGGGAAGCTCGTATTTGTGGATCACTTGTATCGTCGTAGCTCGTATCCTTGAAGTCAATTAAACCAGGGATATCACATAATTGATAAACATTGGGAGTATATCGAGAATAGAAATATTAAAAAAGGTGTCTGGAAAAAATAAAGGATTAAAATTGGAGCACCATAATAGCATCGAATGAAATGGAATCCGTCTACTTAGGATACAATTATACACAATCTATCTAAAATGATGAATTCTGAGAGTAAAAAGCTTCGTTAAAGTGACTGATCTACGAGAAGATTATTTATAAAATAAATGAATCTTTTTCCTGATCTGGGTCCACAAATTCTTCGAATTTAATATATTCTAGATTTGATTGTTTTCATCAAAACATTTTGTGTGTTCATTATAAAGAATTCTTCTAGATGGAAAACAATACATAAAAGAACACGATAAACAAGTATGAATCCAAATAACACATCTCAGGAAAAAGTTACCAGCAAAAATAAAATAAAATTCAAAGAAAGTATCCACAACACGACCCTAAAAGTCTGCAACTCAAGTACCATGTGATACATTTGGTCGCGTGCAAGTATGCACATCCGGTGCGTGTCCAGGGTGGGAGTTGACGACGTATTCTAGACAGAGGGTGCTTGTCAGATGGCCTCTGCCCTTCTGGGGCAAGTATAGACGTCTATGGCTTGATATCAGGGTGAAAACCGATAGAGTGTGGGTGTTTGTGGAAGGGGATGTGGGGCGTGCAGTCGCAGCTTGTCCGTACTACGGAACGCAGCACCCAAGGCCGCGTGGTGACGTTATGTTAGGTGGGTGAGGTAAGGGGCTGGAGTGAGCGAACGGAATGCCATAAATCTCATGTAAATTTCGGCCGCTTGATTTGTAAGCACAATGCCAGACAATTCTACGCTCTGCCGGCGGCACATTGCTGCTCTGGAGTGTGAATCATCCCATACATTTTATCCACCGCGATCTTCGTTCGGTTCGAATCCTCCTTGATCTGATTCTTGAATTCGGAATGGTAATTTTTGACACAATTATTCGAGTAAGATGAATAAATGTTTATTTTAGATTTTATGGCCACATTGATAAAAAAAATAGTTGAAACAACAAGTGGCATTTTTATGACAAATAGTAAAATTATTGGCTCAACTACTTTAACCAGTACGCAATGGAACTCAGTTTTCCAGTTACTAAGTTGTGACACTTTTTTCTTAAGTTCGACTGCAAGTATTTGTATTTACTATCTAATTAAATAGACTAACGACTTTAGCATGTCAGAATTACATCTGGGTATCGCAAACGACTATCTGTCGATAGTTCCACCTACTAATTCAGTTGTTCATTAATACTAACATCATTGTGCGTTCGACTATTTGTTTGTTTTGTTAAAGAGACTAATTAAAGTAGCCGTGGCTATCACCTAGTGTCAAAATTCGAATCAGGAAGATCCCAGTTGGCACAAGGACAACTTCCTTTGGGACGTTAATGTCGGTTCAGCCTACTAAGATCTTTCTAACTCAGATTACGATATATTGATATAAAAGAAGAAGCTTATAAATCATTGCTCTGATGCACCTTATAGGTTAGAATTTGTAGTAATACTTAAATCTTTTTCTTTTTTATGATTTCACGCACATGCTTTCGAATCATTCGATGTAATTGGCGAATCCCACAGTTTACCAAGCTTCTGGCCTCTAACTATTTATACGCGTTCATTAAAAAAAATCTGCAAACCAACAAGATTAAGTATCCACAAACAGCGAGTTATCACAAAAATATCTAAATGTTTGTACCTTTGTCGCATTTTCAGCCATACCAACAGCGATAGCGAACAAAATAGTGATGATACTTATTTTAATTTGTTATAAAAATCAATTAATGGCAAAGATTACTGATGTATTATTAATCTTATCTACTTCAACATTACTATTAACATTACTATTAGTACTCACGAGTACTGGAAACGGCTTCCTAAAGCGACTATATGTTTAGTTCGTGTTACTAACAAAATAGTTGTAAGAACCAATGAATTCTTTGCTAATTAGGAGCTAGGAGTCGCAACAATTAATTTTTGTCACTGATAGGTTAAATGTGGTCAAAAGACACAGCTTATAATTATCAATGATTTAATAACATGTGCAATGTCAAGCTATCATAAAAATCGGAATCGTAGTTAAGATTCAATTAAAAAAAAAAAAACAATTTTATTTTTATTTTCCATTTTCATTTCCTACGTGAACAATTACAAATTAACACACAAAATAAACTTCAAAATAAATAATCTGTGAGTAGGATGTGGAACAGGAGATTGTAAAACGAATGCAAGTTTCGAACATTATCATTTTCAACAAATTTCTACGATTTTTTTTTAAATATAAATTACAACAAAGAAAAGTGAAAACCTTACTAATTAATAAATTGATACAAAAAAAAAATAGTTTGATAACAAGTTTGAATATAAATTTACATTTTGAATATTATAAATTCTTTTACAAAATACGCGCACCTAAAAATTTTCATCGTGTAGAAGAAAAATTAAAAACTGTCACTGTTAAACGGTCTTGTAAAGCCATTTTTCATTTTATCAAAATTCGTCATTCCATATCCCGCAACCATGGCGAATCGCTACAGTTTTTTAGAATTCATGACTTTAAAATAATATAGTTTAAATAGATTAAAATATTCATATAACGTCTTCTTTTCTTACGGAAAATACGTGCTAAACTTTATGGAGCTTGTGCAACTTCCAAGTATAATTTTTTTTCAAGAAAGAACGGATTTTTATATAGATTTTAAAAACTTTTCCAAGGATATGCGTACAAAAAAAGTTTTAATGTATGTTTGGACCACTCTAGCATGTATTCTAAGCTAAAATTAGCACAAAAATAAATCATTCTGTCATCATTGAAAGAAGAAAAAATAAAGAATGAAAGAAAACTCAACTTTTTCATAAATATTCTTATTAATAGGACACATGCTCATTGAAATGTCTTTGTAATAAAGAAAGCAACAAATAATTATAACAAGTGAAGAAACAAGAATTAGCAACGATTTTTTGCAGCCATTAGTCTCGGAATATTAAGATTTGGGTTATTTTTGTATCAATTGAAAAAGAGAATTAAAAAGCTAATAAGGAAGGATTTTATTTCTCTCCAAAATCTTCGGGATTGAATTTACGGGTTTAAATTTTTTCAAAATTTATCGTGGTATATACTACTAACTGTGTTAAAATCATACTCATTTCTCCAAAATTGAAATAACCGCCATTTTTAATTTTTGTAAAGTTATTCGTGCTGAATTTAATTTTTTTTTAGTTTTAATTATAAACTTTGTATTTCAACCATTTTGGGCCTAATTTAGTTAAACAATATAGAGAAATTAATTTTCCAAAAATTCATTTGGCCGAAATAATTTTGGTAAACAAAAAGTATCTTTACAATTATTGTTTTTATTTATATATCTCATAATTATCAAAATATTGAAATTTGGATTGTCTTCAAATAAGGAAGTTTAGAATTATCAATCATCTGTTAGATATCAGAATTTAAGTTAGTGTGAAAATTAAAGAATTAATAGATTTAAGTGTAAGGTAACGTTTATCGAACATTTTTACACATAATTCTTAGGTTTCCAGTTGAGGACGCATAAACCGTTGTTTTTTCAGTTTCAATCGAATTCATCTAAAAGTTTTCTAAACATGCGATAAATTCAAGTATCTCTTAGCCACCTCATCAATTATAATTTATGGTTTTTTTCCACCCCTCACATCCTTCCTTTACCCCCTGTTATTGTTTTAATAATACGATGTGACGCCCTCCTTTATATTCAACTTCAATAGAGTAGATTACATTTGTATACAATCTAGTTTATTTTTCTTATTTTTAAACACAAAAAACCTAAACAACAAAAACTATAAGAGAAAATAAAACACAAAGTATATAACAAATTTTTTAAATTATATACTCTTTCTCTGCTTCATTAGATATGTCATGAAAAATGGTTTTATCCGTCCCCCCTCCTCAACACCTATGTTCTGTAATTTTTACTAAATATTTTCAGACATGTATGAATAACTACAACTTAGTGCCTCAGTGCCGAAGGTACATAAATTACCATTCTTTTTTTACATAAGAAAACATTTGTTACATGTGTTAAAACTAATAAGAATTTTAATTTTAAAAAATATATTAAAATAACGTCGCTATTTTTACGATCGACAATAAACAACTTTCAATTGTAATTTTACATAATTGAATAAATTTCGATTATAAATTTTCAAAATTAAACTATTTGAAACAAATAAATTCAAAATTGCATCTTTTTTATCATACATACATGAAGTTTGGTAGAGCCTTTAAAAATTTTTTTTTTAATTTCCCATAGAAAATACTGAAAATTAACTAATACGTTAAAAAATAAATCGTTCAAAATTAAATTTTTTTAAACGATACACATGTCAAATTTATAAATCTCTAACTTTAAAACTTTAAGTGTACATCATTAACTGCAATTCTTGAAAATTAAAATATTTCATAAAACTTTCAAATTTACCTACTGTTGAAATATAAATCTTAAAATTAAACAATTTCAAATTCTCCATTTTTAAAATTCGCAAATTTTCAATTCTATCTACTTCAAATTGTAAAGCTTTAAATTGTCAATCTCTAAAAGTAAAAATTAAAATTTATTTAAATCACAATTTAAAACCATAAAATGTTTATGTTTTGATATTAAAAATTATGTTATTCAATAGATTTTCATTTGAAATTTATATCTATTTGTAATATAAGGTATTAAAAATTCTTAATTTGTTATCATAAAAACCTCTAATTGCAACCAATTTTATATATTCACCTATAAAATTGAAGAGATTCCAATTATAATTCTTTGAAACTGAACTATTTGGATAAACAATGCTTAAAATTGGGTTATTCACAATAATGCACATCAACAGAAATTGACGAGCTAGTTGAAGAATTAATTCAGTCGAACATCTTAAAGATATACCCATTAATAAAATATATTAAAAATATCATGATTTCAAAGTATAAAAATTCAAATTTATTAAACTAAGTCTTTCCTTGTCGGAAAATGACTTCAAGATGAGGAGCATTCTTTTAAATAGAAGAAAAATTATTATTGCAAAAGAAAAATATTCTTTCAAACAAAAACATTTCTTAGGTACTATTAATTTCAAAAATTGTAAACAAAGGCTGCGTTTTAATGGATATTTTTCTACAGAATAAAAGAAGAAAATGAAAATGCTAATCTAAATATATCACTGTTTAATTTGCTATATACTTATTACCATCTCTTATTGTAATTACTGAACTTTAATGTTATGCTATAATTTTGCTTAGATGGATTTTCTATAGAGTTGATTTTTAGCAATATTATGTAACACCATCAATTTACTCCCCTTATATTTGAAAAATGAGAGTTGCTCTCAAAATATTAGTTCCTTCTTAAATAATGATACACAAAGTTGAGATAAAACCAAAAATACCTATAGGTCAACCTCATCGGGCTTAAAGCTTTAAAAGCTAAATACCTTCCTTACTTTCGAATTTACAAAAAAATGTCAACAGGATTATTACTTTTTTATTTCAACCGCGAATTTAGTAGTAAAATTTGATCTAAAAAAATCAATTATAATGGGTCCTTCCTGCAGTAATATAATTTTTGTACATTTATCAATACATTTGACTGTTCTTTTAGATAGTGATTTTCTAGATGAATTTCTTGACGAATAATTAAGTAGCTTTTCTTGTTTTAGAATTCATATAAAGAAATAATATTATTCCAAAAAAACCATTATTATCAGTTTTACTAAAAAGTCTAATTGCACCCTTAAATTCACGGTAAAAATTCAAAAAATAACTTCGGTGATAAAATTCTTTTTAATTTAAAATTCAGGAAGGTATTAAGCTTTAAACGGTTTGAGGTCGATGCGAGTGTACTGTATATCATCAGTTTTAGTTCTATAAATGATAGTGGTTGTCTTTACTATTTCAAGTAGTAAGTCTTGCTTTTAAATTTAAAGTACCCAGTACTCAAAATACTATAATAACAGGCTTGTCAGCTTTACCAATGAACTAAAATAGTTGCCGTATCTAATACCATCCCCAATAATAAAAAGCTTGTTGTCCCAACAAATTATTTTCTTCGGTAAATTATTTTCGTCAGTTCTATTTTGGTTTGATATTTTCAACTTAAGAGTATGCCCTTCGGTGACCACGTGACCAAACTAGTCCCCGGTTATGAACTTTTTTTTTGGTGTTCAATGTGTCCACAAGGTTTGAGATATCGTGTTTAAACTTTGACAGATAAAATAAAAAGCACTTAAGAGCGTTTGTATACATCAATATATATGTAATTTCAAAGAAAGTTTATTTATAAATTGATGGAATAGGATATTGCCATTCGAGTTATAGCACTTTGCAGATCATTTTTCGTTTGATGCATTTTAGATTTTTTGATTCGCTCATATTGAGCACTGACACCAATTTTATACTAAATCGTCGAAATCTTGAAAAAATATTAATATGAGTAATAAAATTTGCACATTCGTTGCAAATCAACAAATAAGTATCTGCACACATGTTACCTATAATTATTTTTTGAGCATTTTTAGCGATGTCTAGCGGAGAAAAAAAGAAACTTTAAACGTCGATAAAGTCGAGATTAAGTGTCTGAGTTCGTTCATGAGATTTTTGTGTAAAATGATTTGAATTTTTTTGGTACTCAAAATGAAAGATAAATTTCAAATTGTCAAACATAACAACACCAGCAATGTGCTAAAATTTACTCGTCAGAGTTTTCCAAACAAACTTCCATAATTCTTGAAGTTGAATCGATCAGCTAATAAGTATTGTTGACAGTAAACCAACCACCGGGAATCAGCGTCGGACTCGCCTAATCTTTCGCCGCCGGGCGAAATTTTATTTTTATTCTTAGAATTGTTTCACACCAGTAGAAAAAATCCACAAGAACGTATAACCATTAAAAAATTTTAATTATTTTCTGAAGATGCACATTTCTCAAGATGGGACTTGGACGGATTTTCGAGTATCACATTCTAAGGTGTTCCTCAATTTTTTTCGATCGAGGCATCTGCTTTGTCGACGTTAAAAGTTTATTTCGTATTCCTGTTGTATTTTACTAGAAAACTTTCTTCGTAGTTATAAACATTTTGATGTATACCATCGTTTCTTAGTGCTTTCTGTATAACTTCCTAAATCCTGTAAACAATATCTCAATCCTTGTGGACGTAGTGAAGACCAAAAAAAAATGAAAATCATTTCATTCTCTACACAAAAATTTCCTGAACGAACTTAGTCACGTGATCTCGACTTTATCGACGTTCAAAGTTTCTTTTTTTCTTCGCCAGAAATCGCTCAAAATGATTAAGAAATAATGATAAATGACGTGTGTGCAGATGATAAATTTTTTATTTGCAACAAATGTGCAAATTTGATTGTTTATATTAACTTTTTTTAAGGTTTAGACGATTTAGTCCAAAATTTATGTCAGTGCTCAATATACGCGAATCAAAAAATCTGAAATGCATCAAACCAAACATTTTCTGCAAAGTGCTATAATTCGAATGGTAATATCCTACTTCATCAATTTATAAATAAACTTTCATTAAAATTATAAACATATTGATGTACACAAACGTTCTTTAGTGCCTTTTATTTAATCCGTCAAATTTTAAACACGATATCTCAAACAGTGTGGACAAAGTGAACACCAAAAAAAATGCTCATAACCGGAGGCTAGTTTGGTCACGTGGTCACCGAAAAGCATGCCCTTAACAAGTACAAAAATCGTGTTGGTAATTTAAAAGCCACTCTGATCAAATTGCTTCTTCTGCTATTCTTCATAAAATAGCATAGTATAGCTACTCTTACATAAAATAACGATTAATATATAAAATAACCAGTTGTCCAGAACAATTATTTTCTTCAGTGCAAATATGATTATCTTATTTTCAGCTTGACTTCTGAAAACCGCAACCTTCCAGTTGTTCCAACCAAACTTCTTCTTTAGTTAACATTTGATTATATATCTTAAATTTAAGAATCAGAATAATTGTTTAATTATTTTTAGAAGTATTTGATTAAATATATGAACATTTTTTAAATATAGGGTTATCTATTTTTGTCTAGTGTTTTAAACCTGACAATTAAAAAAATCGTTTTGATATTTGAAGATGTACTCTGCTCGAACTGTTTCTTCCGATATTTTAAAGTGAATCTCTGGGATTGAATTGTCCCAATAATTCATTTTCTTCAGGGCATATGTAGAAGTCTATTTTTGTGTATTATTTCAAAAAATAAGTCCACAAATCGTTTAACTATTCTAGGTGACACTCTGATTAAACTGATTCTTCAGCTATTCATCTAGAAATTAGTATTTTTCAGTTGTCCCAACCAACCATTTTGTTCAGTTAACATACCATTTTCTATTTTTGTTTGAGATTTTTTAATTTATGCAATATAAAAATCGTTTTGGTGTTTTAAGAAGCACGCTAATTGAACTGCTTCTTTAGCTATTCTTTATTGAATTATTATATTCCTGCTGTCCCGATAATTTATTTTCTGTAAGGCACATATGGTTATCCATTTTGGTCTATTATTTCAAACTTTACAAGTACAAAAATCGTTTTGACATTTTAAGAAGCAGTCTGATTTGAACTGATACTTCAGCTATTCTTCTCAAGATTACTGTCTGCTTAGGATTCTAAACAACCATCCTCTTTAGTCCACATATGATTAGTTAATTTTAGGTTATATTTTAAATTAGCTACTAGAAAAATCACTTTGATATTTAGAGTAACACTTTGATTAAAAAGATTCTTTAGCTATTCTTCAGTATAACACTATCTTCTAGTTTTATCAACCAAAGAACGTTTCAGTTTTTTTAACTCTTTGTGAACTGCTTCATCAGATATTCTTTAGTACATGAACCACAGAAATGAAGTGCACAAATCTTTTAAATATTCTAAGTAACACTCTGATGAAACTAATTTTTCAGCTATTCATCTGTAAATCAGTACATTCCAGTTGTTCCAACCAACCATTTTGTGCAATACCAATATAATTTTATTGTATTTTCTGATATTTTTAACTTATCAAGTATAAAAAACGTTTTGGTGTTTTGAACAACACTCTGATTGAATTGCTTCTTCAACTATTCGTTAGTAAATTAATATCTTCAGGAAGTATAAGCCATTCATTTTTTTCTGTGCACGTATAATCATATACTTTTGTTTTATATTTTGAATATAATAAGTACAAAAATCATTTTTGCATTTTAAGACTTTTGTAAGAAGAAAATTAATTTTTTTGATATTTTAGTAAACACTCTGATTCAACGGATTTCTTAGCTATTCATATGTATATTAGTACCGTATAACTGTGTCCCCTCAAAAATATACATATAGATATCTATTTTTGTGTAGTATTTTAAAAAAACAAGTCCACAAATCTGTAAATCACTATCTTCCAGATATTCTGGCCAAATATTTTGTTTAATGCACGTATAATAATCTTTTTTTGTTTGATATTTTTAATTTAACAATTACAAAAATTATTTTGGTATTTTACGAAGCACTCTGACTGAATTGCTTCTTTAGCTATTCATTAGTAAATTTCTACCTTAACTAGTATAATGAATTGAAACCAAATCAATTCTTTTTTGACCGACAATATTTGTAAATGTCAAATCATAAATTCTTCCTAATGTCTTACGTTTCACACAAATTAAAATAAAATTGGGTCAAAAAACATTTTTTTGAAATCAAAATTTATTTGAATAAAAACTGCTTTTTCAATATTTTACATTTCGATAGATTGCGTACCCTTTTTAAAAGGTCTTAAGGTTTGGACTTTGGATTCATCAAAACATCACATTAATGTCGTAAAATAAGAAATAAAAATAAAAAGCGATGTCATTGCAAATTTTTTCAGTCAAAAATTTGGTTTTATAAGTCAAATTTCAACAAAATAAATATTGTTATGATGAAGTCTCAAAAAATTAATCAGACTTTCATCAGTTAGGCACTACATTTTTTTTAAAGTACAAAATTATCGTATGTTAGTAAGGACGAACAAAAATTGAATACAAATTTTTGTTCGTCCTTCCTAACCTACGAGAATTGTTTTTAAAAATTTTTTCATGTAGACTTTATTCATTAATGCCTCATTAATTTTTTGATACTTCAATATACCCATATTTATTGTTTTAAAATTTAATTTATGAAACAGAATTTTTGATTAGAAAGATTTCCAACGACATCGCTTTTTAAATATTTTTTATTACCCTAGGTTCTAGGACATTAATCTCATGCTTTGATTCATTCAAACATCGTTAATTAAGGTTAAGACCTTTTAAAAAAGGTACGCATTGTACCAAAATGTAAGGGAGTGAGAAAGAAGTTTTTACTCAAATATATTTTTAGTTCGAAGAAAATCTAGTTTGGTTCAATTTTATTTTTATTTATGTGAACCGATATACAGAAGGAAGAATCTATGATTTAACATTCATACTATCTTCAAGTTGCATGAACCAGCCATTGGCTTCAGTGCACAAATGATTATATACATTTGTTTTAAATTTTAAACTTAATAAGTACAAAAATCATTTTCGTATTTTGAGAAGCATTCTGATTGACTTGCTTCTTTAGCTATTCTTTAATGAATCACTATCTTCCAGTTGTTCCAACAATTTATTGTCTTCAGAGTACATATCGTTTCGATAGTTTGGGAAGCACTCTTAAAGAACTGATTCTTCAGCAATACATCTGTGTATTTCTATCGTCCAGTTGTCTCAACCAACACATATTATTATTATTATTATTATTATTACACCATTAAGCCATTTCCCTTTCGGGGTAGGCGTGACTCACTCGGCAGGGGAAAGGAGTAGGGTGTGGATGGGAT